>NW_011895415.1:0-337 GCF_000151845.1 Pteropus vampyrus | reverse complement strand
ATAAAAGTAAATTATAAATTTTTTATTTGCATTATATATACACAAGAAATTCTTCTAAATGCTGAGATATTTTCTATTTTCTTGGGATTTCTAGATACACATAATCTTATACATGAATATAAAAATATTTTCTGAAAATAATTAAAATATTCTTTCTGAGATCTATACCTCTTCTTTTTATTTTGTCTTATTGAATTGGCAAGGATTTTCAGGACAATTTTAAATAATATGGTAACATGTAACCTGTTCCCTCCCAATTTTAATGAAAATGTTCCTGTCATTCTAGATAATGAGTAGAATGTTAATTTTGGTTTAAAATAGACAGTTTTTATTATGT
>NW_011895414.1:6027-6478 GCF_000151845.1 Pteropus vampyrus | reverse complement strand
TTCTCTGTGACTCACTAACTCATCTATCTGTAAAATAGGGATTATAATATAACCTATCCAAGAATAATTGTGAAAATTAAGTAAATTAATGCAGAGGAAGTACTAAGATGCAACGTGAGCATATGCAGTATTAGCTAATATCTTGATGACAATAAGGATGATGATGACGTTGTAAAGTGAGTGTCATAAACCTAAAGGCATTCAAGTTCAAATGCTTTTAAAACACAGCGGAGGTAAGCCAAACACTTCTGTGAACTTGGCATTAGTCGATGTTTATGACCCAACTAGTTTATGACCTCCATTAAAGATGGACATAAAAAATTAGTGGAGAGCCATTATAGAGGATGATTGTTCAGTTAAAGCCAAATAAAACAAAAGCCATCAAATTTGAGTAGTGGTACCTTTAAAATAACATGTTTTACCAAGCAATAGATATTTACTGAGTATTGAA
>NW_011895414.1:0-3831 GCF_000151845.1 Pteropus vampyrus | reverse complement strand
ATGATGACTTCAGGACTGGGGCTTTGGGACATGGGGAAAAGTAGCCAGACCAAGAAAGACAGGAGGCTAGCCCATTCAAGGTGAACATGTAGTTATATACGAATTCATTTTCTTCTTGAAGAAAACAATAGTTCATTCTTCTAGTTGTATTTTTTCTCTAAATCTTAAAATATACAGGCAGTTGTAAAAATAATGGATGAGTCAGCTAGCCATCTAATGAGTGCAAACTCAAAGATTTGGAAAAGTTTCTTCTTTTGCCTAAACAACCTGAGGCTAAGATCTGAAAAAATTTTAAGATTTTCTTTTGTAAAATGCAAATACATTTTGTGGAGATAATTTACTGAGATTATCTCAAATTTATACCTTGTTTTAAATGAGTTTATCAGGTGATATCCTGAGAATTTATTTTGATTGGGTGGATACAGAAAGAATTTGAGGTCACTAGGTATCTAGAAAGGAGGTGATAAAGATGGCTTAGTTTATAGGACAGGCAGAACTAAAAACATGCTTGACCGTTTGCACTGTTTACAAAGGACTGTTTTTGCCTCACAACTTTAAGACATGCCAAGCATTTAGCTATGTCAACATGAGTTTTGATGATGATAAATGTTTCTTTAACATACCAAAGCAATGTGGTAATGTTATGTGGATGAGAAAAGAGAAGTTAATTTTAGTTTAGCCTGCAATAAAGAGTGGTAAAGGAGAGATTAGCAAAGGGGAACTTTTGCATACCATCGGTCAATGATCCTATGGGGTACTATGTTGGAAAAAAAATTCACCCATATTCTCTTCTACAAAATAATAGATAATACTAGGTATGGACTGGAATATATGCCTCATATTTAATTGGTATTTAGCACTTTTGATATGCTCTTCAAACATACTAATAGGAAATAAGTAGGTTTATAAAACAATAAACAATTTTTAAAATTAATTTATTGTGAGTATTTTAATCCAGTGAGTCTGCAACTTTTTACTTCATGGCACATATAGAAAAATGATATCATCTAGGAGAACTGGAGTAAAGGGAATTGATTGATGTTTGGGGTCAAACTGAGTGAATAAATATCTCAGTTCCAGAAACCCATTTTGAGTCCAGCTTTGGAAGCCCTGCTTCAGCAACTGAGTAATGTTGCTTCATTGAAACCACATGGTATTCAGTGGTTTCAGACACTGTATCGTGTCCGAATTATGCTTAAGTATTAAATGATAAACCTATTTCCACAAGATAAGAATCTTAAAACTAGAACATTTTTTTTAATTTAATAAACTTTATCTTCAAAATCTTATGATATTGTTAATTTTGTTTATTGCTTAAAAACTCATGTTTTGATGAAATCTTGCTTAAGCTGTTATCAAAATGAATGCCTAGCTTCTTTATGTATGATTAAATTTCCTAGGCCTTCCTTTTACATGGCTAGTGGGAAAAACGATCTTCAGACTATTGCATTAGTCTGGATGTAGGAGCCTCAAACTCATTTTTTCTCAACTTGAACTCCTTCATCCCCACCAATTCTGCTACTCCTGTATTTTCAGTCTTTATAAATGGTACCACAGTCTTTCTATTCGTCCTAGTCATCCAACGGGCTAGACTCTTTCCTTTTTCACACCCTTTTATTGAATTTCTAATTTAATAGGCCCTACTCATTTTCTATACTTTACACACTTTTATAAATTACAAAAGTGAATTTTTTTAAAAAATAATAAATTTAAACGATATACAGTATATAAAGCAGAAGGTGAAAGTTTCTATCTTGCCCCTTTGCTTCCTAAGATTCTAAGGAATCATATGAAATGTGTCTCCCAACCATGTACCCTGGGGCAAGGAGTTTAGGTGTGCCTGGTGTGGGCTGAAGTAGGCCCAATCACCTTGTAAGTGTGCAAGGCTGGTCAAAGCAAAGCCTCTGTGAAACTGGCTGAGGCAGAAATGTTTGTAGGAGGAGGTGGTGCTGAGGTGCAAGAGAAGTTTGATACAATATCTTTATAGAATTTTATATTCTGTACATTTACAATCAGACGTTTCTTTTAAACAAAAACCTAGATCACACATTTTGTTCTGTATCTTAAAAAAAAAAGGCTAGCAACTTTTCATGTCAATTCTTACAGAACTGCCTCATTCTTTTTCTCCACTGCCCCCCCAGATTTGAGATATTATTGACATATAACATTGTATAAGTTTAAGATGTACAATATGTTGATTTGATATATCTATATATTGCAAAATGATTACAATCATAGTGTCAGCTACACCTCTATCGCATCACATAATTACCATTTCTTTTTGTGGTAAGAACATCTGAGATTCACTCACTTGGCAACTTTCAAGTATATAGTACTCCAAAGTACTTTTTAAGCTATATTACCATGTTGTATAATAGATTACTAGAATTTATTCATCTTATAACTGGAAGTTTGTATCTTTTGACCAGTATCTCCATTATTTCCCCTACAACCCACTCCCTGACAACCACTACTCCCCTACTCTCTGTTTCTATGAATTTCTATCTCACTCTTTTTATACTTTTTTTGAGAGGATCCATTGTGTTGATGTATCAAAATACCATAAAAACATATTTCCTGTAGATGGACATTAGTCTTCAATTTTTTTGTTATTGCGAATAATAATATGGTAAATAATAATACAGTAAACATCCTTAAACATGTATCTTTTGCCTTTGTGTTATTTATATAGATTTTCTTCTTAGTGTCTACCAGTACATTTTTATAGTTTGTTTTTTATATATTTTTTGTATATTTTTTCTTATAATTTTTTCTGTATCTTACAGTAACTTCTAGTGCTTTGGATATGGTATTTTTGCATTATAATTTCTAATTATTTCAGGTTTATAAGTAAGGTTGATTCGTTTGCATATTTACCTGCTATATAGCTACCTCACTAAACTTTTACTAATTAAGATACTTGATTGTGTTGACTTTTCTAGGTAGAAAATTATATACACGAGTGAAACATTGAAATTTTTGTGCATTATTGATACTTCTTACTCTTTTTTTTCTAGTCTTATTACATTGTTTAGGACTTTAAGAATAATTTTGAATAATATCAATGATAGTATCTTTGTATAATTTGTATCTTATGAGAATGCTTAAATATATGACTATAGATTTTTCTCTTTTTTCCAATAATTAATGAAAACACGCATTTCTTTGTATCGTTGTTTATGTTCAATATTTCAATCTTTTACATATTTGCCAGTCTCATAAATAAAAAAAACCATAAACCATCGTTTTAGTTTGTACTTCCACATCATACATAAGGTTGAATGTGTTTTCATATGTTTATTGGCCTATATGCTTTTGCGAATTGCCTATTCATATTCTTTTGGGTTGTTTATAAGTTAGATTTATGTGAGCTCTTTATATGGAAGTCTTTTGTTTGCTATGCATACATTGCAAATATTTTCTTCAAAGGTGTCAGTTTAGGGTTTCTGGGCAGATAAAAGAATCTATTCAGGCTCGATGATGACTCTGACGGAGAATTAATTAGCTTATACATTTTCTGGAATTGCTGGCAAACCATCTGACTGTATGAAGGCCATACAGTCAGAAGTGATATAACTGAAAGAAATGTCCAAAATCTTCTAAGCCCAGTCTTGTGGAACTCCCACTGCTGTTTGTTCCTCAATACCAACAAAACGAAGACCTAGTAGAACACTCATTATAGATGGTATGGAATATCAAAAGTCTTCACCACTGTTCTTTCTAGAAAAGCCTAGCAGCCTCATGATCTTCAAGTCTGCTCTCCAAGTCTCTCACTGGTCTATCTGTTTGAGGGAAACTAGTCACAAGTCTATATGCTAGAAGAAAGGGATG
>NW_011895413.1:1783-4121 GCF_000151845.1 Pteropus vampyrus | reverse complement strand
TTAAACTTGTACAGTTTTAAAAAGTACTTTTACATTACTCTTATTTAATTTGACCCTCACCCTGGTATTAATATATATTGCCCATTTTATAAATGAGTAATCCCAGATTCAGAGAATTTAAGTGACTTACCCAAAGTGACACACTTTGTCTAAGCCAGCAATTTTCACAAACAGAATTTGAAGCCAATTTTCTAATATAAAACATCATGCTGTTCAATTAATATCTACTGTTTCATTTCACAATTGGAAAAACTTCTCAACAAAGCCAGTTTCTATAAAAATTTGAGTAAATAAGTCTTTATCTCTTATTTTTTGGCCTTCAGGATATTTCTTGCATCAGAGGAGATAATATATAAAAGAGCATCTGTCTAAGGCAAATAAAAATGCACCAAATTGTGATACTTTAAAGCTGTCAAATAGATGAGGAGGTCAACTTGTCCACCTAACTAATTCATCAGCTGATGAAACTGAAATCTAGAGGGTTATAATGACTTTTGCAAGTTTCATAACTTCTAATGGCAGAATTCAAACTGGAACTCAATCTGTCTGCTTCTTGCATTCATAAAATGTAAAGTGCTACTATTATAAACCTAAATTTTGAGCAACATTTCAGTATAAAGTATAAAAGTAACATAAAGGGCAGAAATTGAGACTTAATTTTTCTAAAAGATAAAGAAAAACAAGGTAAATTGCCTGTCTACCCTGTCAGTTGGTATTAGGCATAAATAGACTCTCTTCTCCCTTAAATAACTGAATTTATGTTAACATAAGTTGAGTAAAATAAAAGATACTATTTATTGACCCTTTCCTACATGAAAGACCCTTTGCATATATTATCATATTCAATCCTTACCAAAACGTTTTAAGACAGTTATTATCATGCCCTTTCACAGCTGACAAAGTAGAAGCAGTTAGGATAAGACCTCTGTAAGGTCCCCAAACTAGCAACAATTTGCAAAGCTGAGATCAGATGTTTGATAATAGAACCTGGGTATTATAACTCACACAATTCAGTCTCAGAAATCAAATTACCTAAATGTAGTCCCCATCCTCTAAGACTGAGACTCCTAAAAGCCTACCCGAGATCTATCTTCTCTTTCCTTACTAGGGACACATTCAAAGCAGTTGTGTGTGCAGGGAAAAAACACTATATATAACAACTTCTTTTGCAACAAAAAAAGTAATGATGGCTAGATAGAAAATTTGGGTAGAGTTTCCAGGGAATCTCTTTCAGGGGCAGTAGTAAATCAGCTGGTAGCATGGCCCTTTGTCATTGTACTTTTTTTTCATTCCTGTTGCATAGAACCAAATATGATGGCTGGACTCCAGTAGTCACTTCAGAGCCATTAGAAAAACCCTTGAGGATGAAGTCATATGGCTAAGATGGGGGAACAAAACTACGTAAGATGATTAGATTCTCTAATAACGAAGGAACTACAGTTCCAGCCTCATAATGCCAATGACCAGACTTCCCTTATACTGGAGAAAATTTAAACTTTACTTCCTTTAAACTCATGAAATTTTGTTATACATACTCCATTGAGCTTCAAATTCTCATAATAGTGTAATAGCGACAACTCATTTTTGTGTGAAAAGATTACCGAAAGTAGCATTAAGGATTTCTGGCTCTGGTAAATGCATATTAGATAATTTGAAAAAGAAAAAAACTTATCTTGCTTTAGAAAACTTGAAAAGTTGGGTTAAAATACATACAAAAAAATTTTTCAGTTTTGTTTCCATCTAGAAGGTCAAAAGCCACAATAGAATATCGCTCTTATCCAAACAATGAGAAAAGGCCAGATAATCTGCAAAATAACTTTTTTGAGCCCATCAGAGAGCTAGGGTTGCAAGGCCAAGATATTAACTAAATTTCAAAGGGTTACAGCTACACTGAGGAAAGACAGGACATAAACCATTTCACCTTTGTCAAAACATGAAAGGAATAGGTGCTCATTATAAAAGTGGGTAAGAAGAAAACAGCTAAAATTGTTTAAAAAAAATACTTAAAGGCCAGAATGGACCATGAGAACAGTATAGACAGCCTGAGATCTCTCAGACACAAAGGGATATGCACTCATTCATAAGCTCTTTCTTCTGGCATCTACTGGCCACTCAGAAGAAAGACTAAGGTCAGGACAGGACACCAAAGAGAGTACTTTAGTGTCCAAAATCCTTTCCAGTTCCCCAGACCCTCTCTAATACAAAGGAAAATTTAGCATTTTAGGACAGAAAATCCTCATACCCCCAGGGCCCTGGGAAAGATCCATAGATTCTGGGAAAGAGGTAGAGACAAAAGTTATCTGCCTTTGCTGGAGGAGCAGGTAACTCTCTTGAACCC
>NW_011895413.1:0-488 GCF_000151845.1 Pteropus vampyrus | reverse complement strand
TATTAATAATTAAAAATTATTAATAGAAAATAGGCAATAGAAAAATAGAAAATAGGCAAGACAGTCAAATAGGCAATTTACAGACAATAATACCCATATGGCAATTAAACTACATCACACAAACACATTATTCAACAGGAAAATCTAAACTATACTCTCATAAGAATGGTTAAAGTGAAAAGGACTGATTAGCCAAGTATTGGTAAGGATAAAATAATAGGAACTCTCATACGCTACTGATTAGAGTGTAATTAGTATAACTACTTTGAAAAACTGGCAGTTATCTACTAAAATTGAAGATTTACATATGATGTAACCAAGAAATTTCATTTCTAAATATATATTCAACAGAGATGCATGTACCTGTGGAACAAGAAACATTTAAAAGAATGTTCATAGCAGCATTAGCCACAATTGCCCAAACCCAGAAATAGCCCAAATGACCATCAACAATACAATGGATAAAACTCGGTAGTATTTTATATAAT
>NW_011895412.1:4309-6146 GCF_000151845.1 Pteropus vampyrus | reverse complement strand
GGCACACCTGTCACCCCTTCCCAGTGCTGCGCACCATGATGTAGGGATCTCTGAGTCGAAACCCGTAGAGGGTCCAGGAGGCAGAGGTGAGGAGGGTGGCTATGGTGAGTGAGAAGGAGAGACGTTGGGTTGATTTAGTCTGAATGACTTTGGCCTGTGGGAGAGGATGAGACAGTTCGAGCCCAGACACAGCAAAGCTTCCACGTTGTCTAAGTTTCTTCCAAAGTCAAACATGCCACCTGGTCTTGTGACCCAGCCTTTCCCTCCTGCTCCCCACTCCCCACCTCTACCGAGCCTGACCCTTATCTCCCCCGCCACCTCCCTGGACACCTCACTCACCAAGTCGGCCAGTGGCGAGAGGTACATACTGATGGTGAAGACACTGCAGAAGAGGCCTAGCTGCTGAAGCCTGGCTTCGGTGTTGGGCACCAGGAGCCAAAAGTAGCCAAAACCCAGGAGGAGGACCCCGAGCAGGGCTGCGGTCTGTAGGAGCACAGCATGCTGCCAGGGAGGGAAGAGTCTTACTTCTGGATGGGCCAGGAGCCCTCTCTGCTGAAATTAATTCATCCTGCCCTCTCCCAGGCCACCGTGCACCCTTTGTCTAAGCCTCCAGTATTGCACCTGTCACAGCCTTTCCCCCAGCAGTGGCTTCATCCACCCACAACACTGGAGGTTGCTCAGGAAGGGAAAAATACCTTTTTGTGAGCGTGGTATACACAGTAGGAGCTTAATAAATGCTTGCATGATTGAATAGGGAAGCAGAGCCGGTGGCCCTGGCTCTGGAGGAACTATGGAGACAAAAAGCCCTTCCCTGCAGCTCGCTGGGCAGCAAGGCACCACTGGGCGGGCAGAGCTCCCAGCCTTGCCAGAAAAGGGGCTTGTGTGAGTCTCAGGGCGGTTTCGTGCAGGGAGAACTGCAAGGCTGGAGGGGCCTTCCAGGAACAGGTGGCAGTGCCAGCCTGTTGGTCTTCTAGGAAACAGTGTTTGTCCTGCCAGCGAGGCAGGGCAGGGCGTGCAGCCGAGTGGGGGCGGGGGTGCAAGGGAGAGCGTCTACCTTCCGAGGGCAGTAGTGCAGATACACCGAGATGTACAGGGTCTGAAGCACAGCACCCACGGCGTTCACGACGATCAGGGTCCCGTCTCCCTTCAGGGTGCCGTAGCTCAGCCAGCTTAGGTTGCTGCAGGGTGCAGGGGAGGAGCAGTCGCCCGTGAGGGCGTGGGAGGGGGCCCCAAGTGGTCTCTGCCACGGTCCTCTCACCCTCCCCCACCTCCCTCGGACCGCCTTTCCCGCCGCAGTCGTCGCCCCTCTCACTTGACATCCGTGGTGAGAAAGGGCAGGAACTGGACATTGTCCACCCTCCGTGTCATTCGCATGTGCCTGAGGTCCGAGCTGTAACGGGGCCCCGAAGGCAGGAGTGAGAGGGGAGGGGAGAACCAGGCTGCTGGCGAGTCGAGATCCCCAATGCCGTCATCCTCCGGGACGACCGCAGACCCCCGGCCCCTCCCTCAGCTCCCTTGCCTTCAGGTCAAATGACCAGCCCCGCCCTGGCATCCCGACCCCTCCGACCCGGTTCCACTTTGACCCCAGGTTCCGGATGCAGCCTGGGGCCGCGGCCACGTCTCCGTCCCCTCCGGCTCCTTCCTGACTCCCCGGGCCTGCCCCAGCCCTCCGCGCGCGCTCTCACAGGCCGGTGGAGAACATGCCGAGGGTGAAGAGCACGCAGGCCCCGGAGAGCAGCGCGTCCGCCACGCCGCCCGCATCCATTCCTCCCCAAGCCGGCTCCCGCGCTCGGCGCCGCCGGTAGGCGAGCGGGGTGCCGGCCCGCGACGTCGGAGC
>NW_011895412.1:0-864 GCF_000151845.1 Pteropus vampyrus | reverse complement strand
TATGGCGTTCCCCGAAGATGTGTTTCTTTCGCACATGTCCCCTCATTCACGGCCACCTCCTCTGCTTGTCCTAAGCTCTGGGAAGCCGGGAAGCCTTCTCTGAGCCCCCAGCCCGGCAGATACCCAGGTCATTTTACCAGGGCCCCGTGCTCATGTCTGCCACAGCGTGCTGTCCAAATGCTCTGTTAACCTACGTGTCTCTTCCCAGCCTCCTTGAGGACAGGGACGCTCTGTGGCTGTCATGCCGAGCAGAGTGCCCGGTACACAGTAGACGCTCACTGTATGTTTGTAACGTGAATGAATGAAACAGAAGCCAGGACTGGAAGGGGCCTCCTCTGCGGCCCGACGCCCCACTAAGCGGGCGTGCTGCGTGTGCCTCCCGCCAGCCGCATCCCCCGGCACGTGCACCTGCGTGCGTGTCCCTGGCACTCACAGATGTAGTAGTAGCTGTGTCCCTCTTTGAACTCCTTGCCCAGGGTAAAGGGCGTGAAGCGCTGGAACTTCTCAGACAGCTTCTCGGGACCGTGCCTGGCGCTGGGCCGGTCGCACTGCCAGCGGACCTGGTTCTTGGACTGGGGCTGGCACAGCTGGTACTGCTCGCGCTCCACCAGGTACAGCGTGTACTGCTCCATGGCGGCGTCTGCCACGGAGGCAGGCTCGTAGTGCGGGCAGATGATGTCCAGGTAGTCGCCCAGGCGCACGTGCACCGTGTAGTCCTCGCTGCGGAACCTGGGCACGCAGGGGAGAAGCGAGGCCCCTCAGAAGCCAGAGCCGTGGGCCTCCGGATATTTACGGGACCCCTCACATCGCACACCGGACCCCCACACAAAGGCGTTTCGACAGTCGCACCTCCCAGTGTTTACC
>NW_011895411.1:5924-6356 GCF_000151845.1 Pteropus vampyrus | reverse complement strand
CTATGTAATTAGCGCTTAGTAAATGCTAATGTTGCTAGAGAAAGGAAAGTTCAAGTGCAGGCCCGTGGAAGGGCTTCTCTGAGGAGCCGTTAAAGGCAGGGACGGCACGTACGTTCTGCAGGAAGTGTGCCAGCGTGCAGGGGAGCAGGGGTTAAGGGGGGAGTGTTGGGGCCCCATACAGCTTTGTGAGAGGGGGACTTTCTGGCCGTCCGCCCTGTGCGCTGGGCGGGGGCACCCAGGACCGACTTCCTGGCCGAGCAGAGCTGCGGCTGATGACGTAGCTCACGCCGGCTCCCTCGCCCCACGTCTGACGCTTAGTAGGTGTTGCATAAGTTCCGTTTCTACCTGTCTAGGTAGAAACCATCAAATGTTCTTGGGTCTCGCATGTTGTTAGGTGTTTTTAGGGAAGAAATAAAGTTAACAATCTGGTGC
>NW_011895411.1:0-2449 GCF_000151845.1 Pteropus vampyrus | reverse complement strand
CACCTCAGGTGGTAAAACAGCAGTCAGGAGAGCAGCCCCTGCCAAACTTTAACGACTGCGGACAGTTGTGGGGACTGTGGCCACGGGACCGCGGTTGGCCAAGGACACTGTGTCAGCAGACGGGGACGCGGAGGAACAGACCCATCTTTCTGCCCAAGCTCCCCAAGACTTTGTGGCAGCAGGCTCAGGAGAGAGGACGAGACGGCCAGTTGAAGCAGTCAGTGTGACTGTCCCCGTCACAGTGGCTAAGAAGGCGTTTGTAGCCAACTCTGTGAGTGTTTAAATAAAACAGTCTTTTGGAAACGTGTTTGGAAAAACAAAGCCGCGCCCGTTTCACTGCCATTTTCCAAGTCCGTTTTGGTATTGACCTCTGTGACCTCTGCACTGACCTCTGAAAGTGCAGCCACTGACACTGAGGGTGTAGCTGCTGAAGCCACCGGAAGGGCATGTGTCACACACGCCCTTGGATGGGGACGGTGCAGACACGCCAGCCCCCCCCAGGTGCACATCTTGGACGCGGGAGGGACCCGGAGCCCCCGCAAAACCCACAGCCAACGAGGCCCTGCCGCTGTGCGGGACAGCCCTGTCCCCCTACCCCAGCTGTCCCTTAACTGCCTCCGGGCTGCCACATCACTTCAGCTATCTGTGGCATGTCTTTCTTTGCAATCGTGTCCCCTCCCCCAGGAGATTTGGATAACAGCCACTTACGGAGCAGTTAGGTCCCTCAAAGCCAGGCCCGCCTCTGACCCGCCTCCGTGACAACTGGAGACTTTGTCCTCTGATGAGAAACTGAATTTTTAGATGAATAATTAGTTTAAATGTAAACAGCTCCACATGGCTAAGTGACTCCCAGTCTTCGCCGTCCCACCTTTTGGAGAAGGGCTGGCATCGTGCCGTACCCCAAGTTCCTCGGCAGCCTGCCCAGCTCGGCCTGGCACCACGAGGCCGGGGCGCTATGCCTGCGGCATGTGGCCAGCGCCTCTGACACAGCCCCCCGAACGACTGGCCGGCCTTCAGACTGCAGGCAGGAGGGTCTGGCCCTGGGACCACTTTATGAACACGTGATTTTTTTTTTCTTTCCAAAAAAGAAGCTGAGGCAAGGGAAAGCACTAGAACAGAACTACGAGGGAGAAGTAACCCCACCGCACGGAGGCGAAAATGTGCTGTGGGTTATGGGGCTGTTGTTACATGAGCAGATCCATTTCCCAAAAAACCAGAGTTACGATTCCGGCATTTCCGGTGTGCACAGTTCATCTCTGCGGGAACCACCACTAGTTGTTAAAGCAGCACGCTCTACGGTGTCCCTCTACTGAGCACGCACGCGTGTCTGCTCTGCCGACTCTGCTCCAGGGGAGCGGACAGGGAAGAGCACCATGCAGACACGCTGTGTGCGCGTGGCAGTGAAACACGCCCACGCTCTCAGCATCCGCAGGACGTGTTCACCACACCACGCGCGCGGCCCGCACACTGCTGGTTAGGTCAGACGCGCTCGGGGACCGGGGGGACCTGTCTCTGTGAGACCGCTGCCCCTCCTCTCAGCCTGTCTAAAGTAGCTGGCTAGGACTGGAAGTCACGTGTGTCACACTGTGTGATGTCTCATTCCCACGGTTCAGGACTCACTGTCATCATCCCCACGCTCCGCCCGCTCAGCTAGTGAGTGACACGAGCACAAGCACACGCGTGCACGCGCACGCGCACACACCAGCATCACTGACAAACACCAACGCGGAAACTAAAGACATTCTCACCAGAATCGGGCATTACGTTGAAAGAGTTACATGTTGCAACCAAACAGAATTAATTCATAGAGCGTACGTGTGGTTCAGCGTTGGGAACTGTTTGCAAAGCTTACCAGCTTACGGTGACAGAGGAGGAAAGCCAGGATGAGGTCAAGAGATGCAGAGATTCGCTTGATAATTCAACATGCATTCCTGACCTAAAAAAGTAAAAACCACCCTTGGTTAGCGGGGATGGGTGACCGTCTCCTCAATGGAATGACCAAAAGCCAACATCAGGCTTCGAGGGGAAAATGGGAAAAGCGTTCCTACCGGGTACACGTCTTGTATCCTTCTTCTTCCTTGATATCAATATCAAGCGAAAACTATGATTTAACAGTTTTAGAGGTTCAACTTAATATAGACTAGTAAGAGAACCTCATAAAATTATAAAAACTGGAAAGAGAAAATGATTTTTATCTGCAGCCAATGTGATTATATACTCGAAAACTCCAAAGAAACAACCAGAAAACTGTTAAAAGCCACAAAATAATTAAATAAGGCACTGGTTAGAGTGTCTGTAACTAAAAATCAATTCCCTAGAGACAGACCACATGACGGAGGTAAAGATTTCATTCACGACAGCATTAACACACGAAAACCCCTAGGAATGAACTCCGAAGGCAAGCGCCAGAGCTGCCTGAAGAAAATCTGCAAGTGCTACTGACACTCAA
>NW_011895410.1:2867-8457 GCF_000151845.1 Pteropus vampyrus | reverse complement strand
CAAACAATGTGCAGGCGCATAGCTAGACGGGCAGCCCCAAGTGTACTCACAGCGGTGGGGGCAGCCGCAGGGTCTAGGCTGGCATCTCGCACTTGGTGGGAGCTGGGGGCGGGAGCACCATGGGGCTTAGGCAGCTGCCATCAGCGAGTGTGAATACCTGTGGGCCGATCCACTGTGGCTGTGCTGACCTTTCCTTTGTTCAGTGGCAAAAGCTGCGGGGTCACCTGCAGAGCAGGTCCCTGGGAACCGGGGTCCCTCCCACCATGCTGCTGCTCCTGCATCTTTGTACCTCTGTTTTACTGGTCCGGGTGGAGGGGAAATCAAAACGGGACCTTCGTGCAGGGCCCCGAAGGCTGGGAAGCGGGCCGCTCGCCCACGGCCCCTTTCCCTGCGAGCGGAGTTCCCTCCTGCCCCGAGCGGTGCTGGCCTGGGACATGGGGTGACGCCGGTGAAAGGAATCTGTCGTCCTTCGCTTGTGTCGTTGTCCTCAGGGTTTTGTTCCTGATATTGCTCAATTTTCTTAAGTGGACTGCGGAGCTGTTTTCATTTGTGGAGATGTGTCTAATTGTCGATCTTTGTTGGGGAACAGAGGCCAGGGTCCCCTGTTCCACCATCTGGGTGACCATAATTGTTTGCTGTTGTAAGTGGCATGTCCTCTCACCCTTCAGAAGGTCGTCTTCCCTTTGAAGCTATCTTATAGTCCAAGTTAATTCTCCCTTTCCATACTGTGTGCATGTTCTCAATTTCTCAATTTTCCGAGCAGATTAGGAGATGAATTTTAAGCACGTTAATAACTATGCTTTGAGTATATAGAGGAGGAAAACACTGAAATTAGCTTCGGACAGTTTTTAATGCTTTAGAATCCTCATGGCAATTTAATACTTATTATTGAGGCGCGATGTAAAAGCTATGTGGATTTGGGGTGGATTTAAGGCGTAGGTAATGCCGCAGCTCTTGGCGTTAGAGATGCAGGTTTGTAAGCAGCACCCAGCCCTTGTGCGGCATTCCGCAGTCCATTTTCTGAGTTCACTTTAGGTCTTTCCTCTAGGGATGTATAAGGCCACGTGCTGTTATTCCGTGTAACATTCTTGGGGGCTAAATACTGTAGCTTGAGGGCAACGAATGTCTCCGATGTTGACTGGTTTGCCATAAAAGAAAAGGACTAAAGACTTAGGAAAATGGAAGAATATGGTGCAAATATTATGAATTACTCTGAATACACTTGAATTCTGACCCCGCCCATTTTGTTAGCAACTATGCAGTGTCTTTTCTATGATTTTGGCCTTTTTTTCAAGACAGGGTTGAGCTCTTAGGCTCACCCTCAGGCGGTGAGTCTGGGGCAGCCACACGGGTGGTACCTCCGCGAGGCCTGGGACTTCTTGAATGCCAGGACGAGAGGGATGGGGCAGGTGCGTCCCTGGCGCCTCACAGTATGTCACCGTGTGCCCTCTCTCCATCACCTCCCTCTTCACAGGCTTCACTTAGCAACGGGGAGGGCCAGGGTGGGGGGGGGCGGTGCCCAGCAGGGGGTACAGAAGGGGCGGGCTTCGTTCTACCCCAACCTTTCAGCTCCGGCCCCTCTCTCTGCCCCCTTTCCTGTCCATTTATTGTGCCGTGCCACCAGCCTGTGCAAGAGAAGCCATGGAGGCTCTGTAATGTGGCCTTAGAAATCCCGTGACAGAGAGGTGATTTGTCTCTGCAGAATAGGAATGCAAACTAGCGGCGTCTGGGTCTCTAACCCTCTGGGGACTGTAATCGGGGAAGGCCACCCGCCATCAGGTGGCCAGTTCTTGTCCTGTGGGTAAGTAGCAGAAATGACAGAACCGCCCGGCCTAGCGAATCAGGGCTGCAGAAGCCCGTGTCGAGATTAGGGACCCGTCAGGCAAAGAGATAAAGCCACAAATAGAAAGCGCCTCACACGAGAGCTGTGGCCGCGGCCCAGAGAACGGCCTTTGCACATAAGCAAATGTTTCTCAAAACGTTATAATCCAGAGTCGGAACACGACTAGGTGCGCCCGAGGCGAGGGACAGAGACGCGAAGTCACCGCCGGACCGGCGGCTCGCTGCCCCGCACGCTGAGCAGGACGCGGTCTTCCTTTATGTCTGCTTTGTACTTTAAGTTATTATAGGACGCACTTTCATATGATCTTTCAACAATCCCGTAGGAGGGAAATTTGTTCACACCCTCATTTGACCAGAGGGTCCGCTAAGGGCCCTGGCGATGGTCTCAGCCTTGGTGTCACCATCGCCGCCCCCCCAGGCTGGGCACCTGCTCATTTCTGAATCCTTTACATTTTGTGTCTCCCGTTCCCGGGTAGTATTTATATCTTCTCACTGGAAGCTAAATAAAACTAGTTTGGCTTTAGTTGTTCTTATAACCAGTTTGATCACATTCGCAAAAAGTGGTTATTTATATGTGTGCTTTTTTTTTTTTAAGAGATTAACAAATTAAAATATTTTTCTCTGGTTCTGACTGTGATTTAAAAACATTTAGATTTTAATATTGTCTACTTGCTAGATACGATAACCTGAAAGTGAGGTATTCTGGTCTGGCTTCATTTTATAATTCACATTTCATTTTAGTGATTGTGGAATATTTTTGAACACTCGTAGAGTCACACAGTTCCATACTTAGCTCTTTGGCATATGAACAGAACACTATCTTAAAAATGATTTTAATTGGGTGACTGATCTAACAGCGGGGTGAAACCACCCCTTGTTCGCCCAGTAAACAATGTTTTGCTGTGTCACAAAGATGATGGCCAAGGACAAGCTCCTGTACCACGTTCCTGTCAGCCAGCTTGTGCCCTGGGCCCTGGACCGTTCTCCTGAGGCCCAGCCCAGCTTCGGTCTCCCCATGAAGCCACACCTGAGGCAGAGTCATCCTCTAACAGGACTCAGTAAAGACAATGGGGGGCTTGGGTTCCGAGTGACACCAGGGCCCCCAGGGGAAACCGGCCAGCTTCCATGAGTACCAACTTCTCCGTGTCTCTCAATGCTGGAAAGGTCCGCGGAGCAGGTGGTGGCTGACCCCGCCCTGGCCACGTTGTCTGCCCTCTGACGAGGCATCTGGTACAGCAACTAGTAAGTCCCAGGAGCCAGGCTCCCCATCGGATGGGTCCCAGCTGATGGCCGAATGTTTAGGCTGTTCCTGCCTTTGATAGCCAGGTCATTGTGCCTGCTCTGTCCCTCAGGCTCCAGTGTCACTTAGATGCTGTGCTTTGCCAAGAGGGCTGGGCCTTAGAAGTTAGCTGCCATACCCTCTTGGTGCTCCTGGTCATCGTATTGCTGGCAGCAAGCCACCACACCTGTGCCCGTGTGCCAAGTTATGACAAAGGTGAGTCAGAACCTATGAAAGATAGCGGTAGTGCCGACTGACACGTATTGGGTATCGGCGATGTGCCAGACGTGCTGTCAGTGCTCGTCATGCATGTTTTTTATTGAATTCTCACAACAAACTCACGAGGTAAGAATTTCCCCTGCTTTCTGCAACTGGGGAAACAGGGTCAGTAAGTGTAGGTAACTTGCAAGGATATGTAATGAGTAAGTGAAAGTCGGAGTTCAAATCCAGGGCCCCTTGAAGCCAAGCCCATACTCTTAACTGCGCTGACTTTCAACAGGATTGTGGATTTTCTTTCTTTCCCACAGCTACCTTTTTCTGAGACTCAGGAGGTAAAATGTGCGGATCACATGAGCATGAGTTTATTTGTCTGATTTACATTATATCTTTGGCCGAAGTAGGGTAGGTTTTCTTTCTTTCTTTCTTTCTTTCTTTTTTTAATTTCCAAAGTGCCCGGTTTAGTTCTGTGCACATAGTGGGTCCACAGTAGAGACGGAGAAATTAATGGTAGAGCCATGTTTGATAAACATACAGAGAGTAGAGTTAGTGGGACCCCGCTCAGACTTTGTCCTGGAATCTGGTACCATTGGCAAAAGAAGTCCTTGACAGCATGTTAGCGGCCGTGAACTTGGCAGCGCATGTACCTGTTTTCTGCAAAGAGTGTTCAACCGACGACTGCCCTTCACATGCTGATGTCTGGCCCTATGTAAACATTTCTTTTTTAGAACTCGTTCTCAGTCCTTACACCCCTCAGTTTATCACTCGTTTCTTGAGAAAATAATCTGTCCACATTCCCCAGTCATGGGATGACTCAGGCCAGGGATCCGGGCCACTTTCTGGGCAGTAGCTGGACTTCTGGCCCCGTCTCGTTGGGACTGGCGCCGGCTCGCCACGGCGAGGTCTCCTGCCACCTCCCACGCCCCACGGCAGCTCCTCTGCTCCCGTCCTGCCCACTCCTGCCTCTGTGGTTGCCGGAGTAACTGTAAAAATATTACTCTGCATCTCTAGGAACAAAATGTCAGTGCACTTTACTATTGTTTTAATTTAAAAACTGAAGTGTGAAAATAACTCCAGCCTGGAAGAAATTCTTTTCCTGGCAGACAATTACCTTTGGAAAGGAGAGATACAGAATCAGTATAAAGAAGTCGGGGGTAACAATGGTTTAACAAGAACTCAGGCTTCTTAGAAGAGCCTGGACTCGTATGTCTGACACGATGGTAAATGTGCAATCAACGCTTGTGCAGTGAATGAATGACCGACTGACCGAATGAATGAATAATAAATGAAAAATGTGACATAAACTCCTGAGGACTTTAGGAAGACATACGTGTGAATTCTGAAGGAAAACTCTTCGTTCTCTGGTGCTGTCATAAGTTTCAGGATGGTGGGTGTAGTGGGTTGTTTGACATCCCCCCGCAATTCATGTCTGCCCAGAACCCTCAGAGCGCGCGTGGCCTTATTTGGAAGTAGAATCTTAGGGATCTCACTGTGGGACCATTTTGGATTTGGCGTGGGCCCCATTTCCAGTGGCCGGTGTCCTTATGCAAAGAGGAGAGGACACAGAGATGAGCACAGAGAAGAGGGGTGATGTTGCCACAGGCCAAGGAACACCTGGGCCACCGGGAGCTGGAAAAGGCAAAGGCGGACCCTCCCGGGAGCCTTTGGAGGGAGCACAGCCCCGCTGACGCTTCGGTTTAAGACTTCCAGCCTCCACAGCTGTGAGAGAATACATTTCTGTTGTTTAAGACATTTCGTGTGTGGTGATTTGCTACAGGGGCCCTTAGAAGTTAATACAGTGGGATAGTTAGGGTTAATATTGCTGTTTCCTCATTTGCTAGTTGTCAAAGGACGTACATGAACTTGCGAGGTGTGTAAAAGGAACTTAAGATGATGACGGAAAAGAAAGAAGGCTCCTTTCAGCTCGTTTTGAGGAATTTTTCTCTTCTTTGGTACAACTTTTTTCCTACATTTATAGCTGCTCAGTGATGTAGATGTAACAGGCAGAAAAGCAGCTGAACGTTTGTTCTGATGGGCTGAGGAGGGACCTGGCACAGAGAGGTGACATATAAAGCCGGCGAGGGAGGGGGCGGGGTGAGCAGAGGCGAGAGGGAGGGGGGGGGGGGGAGGGGGGAGGGGAGAGGAGGAGAGAGATTTTTATATTCAGCCTGACAATCTTGCCTTTAATTGAAATATTTAGACCATTTACATTTAACATAATTAGTGGTAAGTTTAGGTTTAAATCACCATCTT
>NW_011895410.1:0-377 GCF_000151845.1 Pteropus vampyrus | reverse complement strand
CTCAGTCGAGAAAGAGATGAGGGGTCAGAGCAGGGCTCGGGGTGCTGAGCCCACAACAGCCTGGAACCTTAGTTAGCGACGGGAAGTTTGCTGCTCCTCGCCTCAGGCTCTGTGATGGACCGCCCGCCACCAGGCGGAGGGCCCTGGGAGCCCGGGACCCGCGGCGCTCTGGTCTGGGGCTGAGTGCTTCCAGCCGTGGGGCTGCAGTCTCGGAAATGACACGCCGTCGTTGCTGCAGACTGAGATGCAGGGTTCAGAAACGAGAAGAACTTTTTTCTTTCTGTAGGTATCTTATATTAACACATTCAGATTGATGAGCAAATAATTAAAATGCACTTGAAGGCTATGCAAACTGAATTAATAGAAACTGAAAAAGA
>NW_011895409.1:4277-4738 GCF_000151845.1 Pteropus vampyrus | reverse complement strand
GCAAGTGTCGATGAGTACCAAGAGTAACCCCGCTGACCTGTCTCAGTAGGCAGGGCCCAGCAGAGAAGCAGAGCTGTGCTGGACCTTGGAGGGGTTCTGCAGGCCTGCTCCCTCCGTCTGGGCCTGCAGAGGCTGGAACTCAGCCAATGGATTCCCACTGGGACTGTCTAGGAGGCGGGTAATGTGGAGTGGCCTCTGAGCCAGGGCTGTGCCCCTCCCATACAAGAGGAGAAGGCCAAGAGCTGCCATGCAGGTGAGAAAAACCAAATTGGAAATTACTCTGCTCCACAGAGCCTCACTTCTAAGGTGCTGGTTCCTGTTCAGCTAGCCAGTCCCTGCCCTGCCTCGGTTCACTCCTGCCGTGCTTAGAATTAATTTGTCTGAGTGGGAACAGAGCAGGGGAGGGACATTTATTTCTTTGGCTTTGATTTGGGGTTCAGTCAGAGAAGTGTGTGTGTGTG
>NW_011895409.1:0-2187 GCF_000151845.1 Pteropus vampyrus | reverse complement strand
AGCCCAGCCCTGCCCCTTTCCAGCTGGGTGACCTTGACCAAGAAAGGTACCTGTCTTGACTTTCCCAGGGTGGGAGTGAGGGAGGCGCATGGGATTATAACCTATGTGAGGGGCTTGGTAGGATGTCTGGCACACAGTACAGGGCAGGAATGTTGAAGCCTCTCCTCTCGGATCGGGTAGGTCTAGGAGCCCACCACGACTGTTTGCCATGCTGCCTCCCATCCGGCCTTTCTTCCCTTTTCATTTTAGACACCCCTAGTCACCCTGACTGCTCGTCATCCACTTCCGCAATGAGCTATCTCTGCCTCCTGAATTCCTAAAAGCCCCTGGCTCACTGCTTCACTGTAGGCATAAGCCCAAAACTTATTTTAGAACTACGTTTTAAATGTCTTTAAAGACAAAAGCAGCCAGACTGCTCATAGGCCAAGGCTCCAGGAGCTGAGGGGTTTTGGGTATTTTGAAATAAGCTTGAGTGGTGCTTATTAGGAGCTGACAGGACTTCCAGAGCAGACATTCACAGGACCGTCCTTAGACATCTACAGGCGGGCTTAGAAGCAGAGAGGCCGGAACCCACAAAGCCTTGCATTGGGAGCTTTCAGGATAAACTCCAAGAGTGATTCTCCTTTCTTAGGAAAAAGGAAGAGATGAGTTCTTGTCAGGTGAGGGCCAGCTACACCCACATCTGACTGCTGTTCTGATTTCAGAGGAACCCAGAGGCCCCGCCTCCCAGGGGCCTCATGCCACGGAGGAAGCTACACGCTTGTGCAGGGCCTGTGAGGCTGCAAGATAACTCTGTTCCTCCACAAAGGGTAAATGGAACCGGAATCTGTTCTAGTTCAGATGTCCTTGGGAAGGGGGTGTGGATTATCCGGTTCCTTCCTGTGGCAGCTGCAGGTGGTGCTCAGAGTCCAGGGCTAGTTTTTTACTTCACTGGGAGCTAAGCCCAGTTTGGGGAAATGTTTATGCATTTTCTCCTAAATGTAAAAATCTACTTATGTGACTCGAGGGATTATAAAACACCTGTTTGCTGGTGGACTCTCATCTTGTTTACTTTTTCCATTTTTAGGCGTGTATAGGACTTCCTCCAGAAACTGCTATTTTCCTGAAAAACTGGATGAAGCCTGGAACTTGTTATGTCATTTTAGCTTTTATTCGATTTATGAATGCATGTATTTATTGTTAAAAGGGACTCCAAAAGGAAAAAAAAAACCCCAAAAACAAAAAACAATGAAGCTGTTCTCCAAAAACTTTGAAAAGATGGTTTCACTCAAACTTAGCAAAGGACTAAAATGCACTCGCCAGCAAATATTTGCCCCCTCAATGAGCACTATCCAGAGCAGTGTCTCTAAGAAAACATCTTTTGTGTCATTTTCTGCTCACTGGTAAAGGTCAAAGTTTGGGCACTAAATTTTGATTAGACTTCCCAGCGGTCTCCTTGTCCTAGGAGAGTCCAGCCCCACCTCATGTCCACTGGGTCATTGGCTTTCAATGACTAAAAGCTGTTTTTGTTCCAGCAGAACTAGAAAATACATTCTTCAACTAAAAAATACGAAGCGAGTCTCCCATCTCTCTCTCCTAGAATGTATTGCTTCCATAGCCAAAGGGAGATTTATATCTTTCTCAGTGTTCTACGATCTATTACCTTTTCCTCTTAAATATTCATTAGAAAAATAACAAAGCCATGGACATAAGAACTTCAGCAGTATTATTGATGGCAGGGTTTGAGGTTGACTTAATGTACTACTTAAACCATTTCCTGAAGACCAGAGACATAGCTGGCCAGGGACCCTTTTCAGAAGGTGCCATACCCTCTTTATCCCCATTCTGTTGGGACACTGGGGTCAAAGACAAGGGACAGGATGGTACTGGGACAGAGATGAGTGGTACTCGGTGTGCAATTCCTGGGGCATAGGATGACCCAGCTTTTATTGGGAAGAATTCGGACACAGGGAGTTGTTTTGGTTTCTGAGCTTTTCTCACAGGGAAAGGAACCAAAAGTGTTATTTGGCTCTGCTGAAAAGCTGGTCTACAAGCTGAGAAGACATCCGAGACAGAGGGTTTAGAGGTGGGAAAGCTCAAATGAGACTTCTTTGGAGGGTATCATCTTAGATACCTTGACTTGAAGAAAAGAATCAGGGATGAGGGCGACCTCTCTGTTATAGATGACAATAGCTTGTACACCAATAC
>NW_011895408.1:1346-1739 GCF_000151845.1 Pteropus vampyrus | reverse complement strand
CCTTCTCTGGCTCTCAACCTCTGTTAACCCTTTGCACTCTGCCTCTTGGAAGCCCTGTTCTGTGGCAACAGACTGCCCTCCTTCCCTGAACTTTTTCCTCACAGTCTCCTTCAAGGTACTCAAAAACCAAGCCTTTTTCTGTGAAGCCTCTATCCCCTGAGAGGAGAATTAGAGTGTTCTAATCCATCTAATCCATCTGCCGCTTGGAGGCATTGTTCTGCCAAAGCCTCTCAGTTACTTTTTGCCATCCTTTCACACTCCCTCTCTCCAGTCGTAATTGCATCACCTGTCACATTCAAAACCAGTGATTTTTTTTTTTTTTTAAGTATAGAGCTGCTACGAGGTTAGAAAGAAATGTTCCATGTGGAAATGCTTTACACATAGGAGACAGCA
>NW_011895408.1:0-641 GCF_000151845.1 Pteropus vampyrus | reverse complement strand
CCTTCTCTGGCTCTCAACCTCTGTTAACCCTTTGCACTCTGCCTCTTGGAAGCCCTGTTCTGTGGCAACAGACTGCCCTCCTTCCCTGAACTTTTCCTCACAGTCTCCTTCAAAAACCAAGCCTTTTTCTGTGAAGCCTCTATCCCCTGAGAGGAGAATTAGAGTGTTCTAATCCATCTAATCCATCTGCTGCTTGGAGGCATTGTTCTGCCAAAGCCTCTCAACTACTTTTTGCCATCCTTTCACACTCCCTCTCTCCAGTCGTAATTGCATCACCTGTCACATTCAAAACCAGTGATTTTTTTTTTTTAAGTATAGAGCTACTACGAGGTTAGAAAGAAATGTTCCATGTGGAAATGCTTTACACATAGGAGACAGCACTTTGAGGGTCCTGATTGACTTAGCGGCATCATTCAGCTTATACCCTCCCTATCCCCCAGCCTGAACATAAGCAATCAGAGACCTTCTGATGAACTTGTATCCTCTGCTCACTTCTCAGGGGCACTGCATCTTAGAGGTCATTATCATCCAAATGATCTACTGTTAAAAAAAAAAAGCTCTACTTACGGACAGAAATAAGGAAAACTAGAGCACACATGCTTGCTCAGCGTTGCCACCTGGGCTTCTGGTGGGCATGTCTC
>NW_011895407.1:3966-6476 GCF_000151845.1 Pteropus vampyrus | reverse complement strand
AGCCCTGCCTGGCCTGGACCACAGTGTCACCGGAAGATTCTTAATCCTCAGGACCTAAAAAGATTCCCCTTTTCGAGACCCCAAATGTGCGTATTTGGGCAACCTCAGACAGGATCAGATTGGCCTCTCCTCCCTCCTCTAATACATGTGCCTGTGATGTTAGTCTGTGAGTTTTTGTGTTTGCCCATTCTGTGCCGGGGATGGAATTCATGGTCCCCCAAATATCATTCTGACGGTTATGAAAATAGGGGATGGCCAGAGACAGATGCAGGGACTCAAGTATCTGAAACCTAATGCTCCTAACACGAGTGATGTGAATTATTTTCTCTAGAAAGTGACTAGGAATGCGAGCTCAAATCCTAGCTCTACATTTACTTAGCTCTTGGTCTGGACAAATTCCACAACCTCAATAAACCTCAATATCCTCACTTTCAAAATGAGAAGGTGATGTTATTACTATACCATAGAATTTTGTGAGGCTCAATGCCTAGTTCATAGTGTTAGTTGAACAAATGGCAATTACCACTGAATCATAGAAGAATGTGAGGAAGCAGAGATGAAAGGAAGATGAGGTCTCCAAAGACAAACCTCAGTTCTGAATTTTGCTAAAACTGGATCTTGCCCCTCCTCTCAGAAGCCAACCATGAATATCACTTAACTCCAGTTGGGTATCACATTCTATTTTTGTCTTCCCTTTTACAGCAGTGATTCTTGAACTCTAGAGCACATGAAGCAAACATCAACACTTGTCAAAAATACAGATTCTTGGATTCAAACTTGAGAAACTGATGTACTAGATCTCGGGCAAGGTCCAGGGATCTGTATTTTAAAATGGCACTTCATGTAATTTTCATGAATATTATAGGTAGATTCTACTTTGAAAAACCTGAAGACTACAAGGACACAGAAGCATCAATGCATCATAAATATAAGGTGTAAACAGAGCTTAATGTACAGAGTATAGTAGTAATTACATTTAGGAGAGGCCTAACTCAGGATGACATCTAGAATGAGTAGTCCCATGGACAGAGGCCCTGCTATTTTTCAGGCTCCTAATAAAACAGCTGTCCATTTGGCTTTCTTGATATGACTTAAAAGCCCAAAGATATTCTCAAACATAGATATTTGGTAGTCAGATGGTAGCCTAAATATCCCCTTTTTTATCTCAATGATTCAGACTCATGTAGTTGACCTTAATAGTCTAAGTCTTTATAACAATTCTAGGCCTAAGTTATTTCCATAATCAAGTAACTATTTACAAATAACAGATTTCACAAAATTAGCAAAACGGGAAACTAGCAAGAGCAGACCATGTCCATGTAGATAATTGCTGAGGACTATCTCTTCTCAGAATGTCAGTGCAACCAAGGAATATATGTAGGAAAGTGAAACAGGAACAATAAAGACAATGAAAAAAATATTTTCTAAGTAGAAAGAAAACCTCATAGTCCCAAAGAGAGTTAGCCACAGTAGGCCTCTCTAATAGTGATAGGAATGTCAATTAAATAAAACTTACTGCTATGTAATCTTAAATTAAGATGTATTCTGAGAAAATGAAAGTTTGCATCTCTAGAACGCCAACATAGCTAGTTGAGTAGTGAAAAATCAAATCCTTCAGGACTGTCTTGTCTACATTCATGTTTTGCATACCTTTTGTCTTCACCACATTGTAACATGCACATACTATCTGCTATACTCAATGGGTTCTCCCCAAAGGAAAAAAATATTTGAACGACATTATCATAATAGTGTGGTAGACTGTTACATTGTTAGCTCCAGAGGACTCAGTTCTCTTGGAACTCAGCCCTTGGGCAGTCCCCTCCCACAGAGAGCATGAGCTAGCCCTAGGTTTGGCCACTGTGATACTAGCAAGTATGACTCAAGCAGAAGCTTGATAAATATTTGCACATTGGGATTGTCTTTTGGAATGTTCACTTTTAGAAGCCAGCTGCCCTGTCATAAAGAAGCTCAGTCTTGACTAATGAATAATGAGAAGAAAAGCAGAAAGAGGCTCTGGAGGACCATCTTGGACATTCCACCCCCAGCTGAGCTCCCAGCTGAATGCAGCTACTGAAGAGACCACAGCTCCACCATATGGAGCAGAAGAATGCTCAGCTGAGCCAGTCAAGCTACAGAATTGCAAGAAATAAAAGATCATTGATGTTTTGAGCCACTGGGTTTGGGTATGACCATTGTGTAGCAACAAATAATTAACATAGAAATTGGTACCTAGAAGTAGGGTGCTGCTATTACAGAAATCTAAAGCATATGACATTGGATTGCCTTACAATATACCTAGAATTTTGTTTTTATTCAGGTATGGTGAGGCGAACAAACCAGAAGATGATTGCTATTGAAAGGGCAGTTTCTTCCCTTGTAGTTCTCATGAGAAAGAATCATTATGCAGAGCCACATAGGGAACTGCCAGGGGCTGTCAAGAAACAGGAGTGGGGGAAAAGCATGGACAATGAATTGCCTTTATTGTGGTTTTCATGGGAAGGAATGGGCGA
>NW_011895407.1:0-1816 GCF_000151845.1 Pteropus vampyrus | reverse complement strand
GTCTGAAAGTAGTACTTGCCTGCAAGTATAAGCCATTATTTATAGAAAGAAAGCCATCTCAGAAAGTGGAGCCAAGAACCCAGACAATCAAAGAGTGGAGGAGAGCAGTGTGTTAAGGAACCACTCTCAGGGAGCACAGCAAACTTTCTCTTCCCCTAGGTGACATGTGCCTGGATTACATAATTGCTATGGAATGATGACTGTATACCCTCTGCCTCCTCCCCCTGCTTCCATTTTTGTAAAGCAAATGTCTGTTGAGGTTATCCTTTCTTGGTTTCACCAGTAAATGTTGAATGTGTGGGGTAGATAACTTGTTTTAGTTCATAGCTCTCTTAACCTGAAGAATCATACCCAAGGGACCTCATCTACACCTGAAACTGATTTATTGACGATGCTCGGCACCAAGCTTGAACCCGATGCTGAAATGGGATGTTATTACATGGGTGCTGGGACAAAGGTAAGTATAATTTTGAATGTAGGACAGACATGAATCATTGAGAGTTGGAAGACAGAACGTGATGTTCTCTTACATTGGTGGTCCCCAGTGATCCATGCTTTTGGTATTTGCACCCCTGTATAGCCCTGTCCAACATTGTCTCTGGGATTGCCATGTGACTTGTGTTGGCCAATGAGATTTTAGCAAAATGGTGCAAGCAGAGGCTTGATAAGCAAATGTACTCTGGAGCTTGACTTTTTGGTATTCGCCTTCTTAGAAGCCATATTCTACGCTGTAAAAGAGCTCAGACTAGAATACCGAATAATGAGAAGCTATGTGGAGAGGCTGAAGAAAGATGAGAAGTCGTTCTGGATATTCTATCTCCAGTTGAACCATCAGCTAAATATAACTACATAAGTGACCTTCGTTATAGAGTGTAGAACAGCAAAACTTCCCTGCTGAATCAATCAACTCACAGAATCATGAGAAATGATAAATCATAGATGATTTAAGCCAAGGAATGAGAAATATGGCCCACAGACTAATTTGGTACACCACGTGTTTGTAAATAAAGTTTTATTGAGACACTGCCACTCCCAGCTGTATTCTGCATGGCTGTTTTTGCATTACAATGGCAGAGACCATACGGGCTATAAAGCTGAAATGTTTACTATACAGCCTTTACAGAAAAAGTTTGCTGATCCCTGTTTTAAGCCACTAACTTCAGCAGTGGTTTGTTAAGCAGTAGGAGGTTAACGAAACAGGTATTTTATTTAATGAAACTAGAGAAAAGTGGAAGTCTGTACTGAAGTAAGTATATATTACAATAAGAGAGGAGAATGGAGGAAGAGAAGTAAGGAGAGAGGAGAAGACAAAATGCCTAGAGAGGGAGAGGAGATGCAGGGAGAGGATTTGATAAAAAAAAGATGAGAAGAATAGAGAAAAGGGGATAGGTTTCCTGAGGAGTGGGTATTATAGTCCAGAGTAGTGTTTGAACCTTGAAATTTTTTGGTTAAAAGTTAAGTGTAAAGTCATTTTTGTTTTGTAGATCATCGCTATAATTTGTGAAAGCATCAGTACTAGTTGTCAGCACAACATTCATTTTTCCCTGTAATCTGTGTCTCAGAACTATGATTTTTAGTAACTGTGCAATATACTCAGCTAAATATCTAATGACTCCAGAATACCTTCAGCAAGATACGTCATGTTATGGTCAGTCCCTTCAGGCCGCTATTACAAAAAAAAAAAAAAACCCATAAACTAAGTAGCTTATAAACAACAAGATTTTTTTTTTTCACAGTTCTGGAGGCTGGCAAGTCCCAAAATCAAGGCGCCAGCCTATTCACTGTCTGGTGAGAGCCTTTTTTCTGGTTCATAGAA
>NW_011895406.1:8521-10074 GCF_000151845.1 Pteropus vampyrus | reverse complement strand
TCTCAGCCTTAATTTCACCATCTGTAAAATTAGGATGAAAATGCCACCCTACCAGAATTGTAATAGATTCTGAAATAGTTAAAACCTTTTGAATTGAAAGTGACAGAAATTCATATTGAATCTCTTAGGCATGCATGGGAATCTTTCTGTGGTGCAATGTATTTATTCCATGGCATGGATGGACAGGAATGGCTGAGCCTTAGGGCTATGTGTAACAATTAGATACTGCCAAGATTATCTTTTTTCTCTATCTCTCTGCATGTATGTCACATATCTGATTATCTGTAGTAGTAAAAGCTATTCTCAGAAAATAAAATGCAAGGTCTTACTATCCAATAGCAGTGCCCTTAGAATCCAGTAAGGTTTACATAAAATAAAAAGTAAGCATTGACAAATTCTCCTTTGCTACTTTCCTTTGCCCTTTGCAGGGGCTGCTCCACACTCCAAGGTTGTCTTCACTAGGAAACCATTAGCAACCACTGCCATTCGTGATTTTTCCCTTATTTCAAACATTTAAATATAAATATAATAAGAGGGAAAAAGAAAAAAGGAGGTGGAGAATTTGGTTCATTGGAAATTATATGAAAATCCTCACAGAAAAAGGATTGAAGAGAGTATAATAAAGTATCTTAGGTCATTTCCTCTTTGAGAAGCAAGGAAAGACAAGGCAGCTGGAATTTTAAGGTGTTTGATGATCCTAGAGGAACTTGATACGGCTGGTGAGTTGAGAAAAAAATTCCTACTGGTGAAAACCAGGATGGAAGGAGAATGTAAATAACTGATGATCAGAGAGCTAAGGAAGGGGGCATGAAGAACTGAAGAAAGATAGAGATTTATCAGAAATTTATAGAAAGGGCTTTTTCTGGGTAATGAGCATAGCTCTCTCCCTCCAGCCCAATGTATATATTCTCAACAGTTTTTGAGAATGACCATAGGTAATATTTGTGAAAAGGAATTTTCACTCAAAAGGCTATTCAGCTCTTTGTTCTGCTTCTGTAGATATGCTTGCTGCATAGACCTTACTCGAAAGTAACTAAAGACTCATCTTTCCTTTTGCTTGTTCTAAGCAACAAATGTAACTGCCTGTACTCCCTAGCAACTCCTGCGCTTTGTAACTCTTTATAACTGCCTGCGACTCAGAGCAACTCTGGCACTTTGTAACCATCTGAGGACAAATTAACCAATCAGTCCATGCCAAATAAATTCTATATAAGCAATGTTGCAAGTGAGCTCCGGGCTCAGATCTTCAGAGCACTAGCTAGCCCCTCTGAGACCGCTGGTGTAATAAACCTGAGTCCTCCAACTCTCCGAGTGCTGCTTGGCTTCTCGCTGGTCTGATTTTTGCAACTTTTCTGCAACATTTGTACTAATTCTAATAACTTTTTGAGTGCTAAAATTGTTTAAAATATTTGTACTTATTTGTAGTTTGTAGATATCAAGCTTTTCTATTTTTATTTTTGGTACCTATAGTAAACAATGACTAACTGGGTCATGAGGAACTATTGTTATATCCAGGTCACATATGTGTCTTATTCTTGATAGCGGGGACTTCT
>NW_011895406.1:0-2611 GCF_000151845.1 Pteropus vampyrus | reverse complement strand
CCTGAAATTCTCCAGGAGGCAAGTATTTACAGCACAAATGTTGGAAAATGCTACAAATCAGCCCCACTTCAAGAGCTTTAAATCAGTTAATGGTGACAATCATTTATCAACCCACCGTTGATTTAATCTACACGAGCTGCTCCAAAGATGGAGTTCCTAACCACTATCTTACATGAGAATTAGAAACCCCAACGTAGGAAATAAATTTTTTAACAGTAAATTTATACTATCAAAGTGGAGGACATCTTAGCCTTCCGTGATATTGGAGATATTTAGACAGAGAGTAGGCCGCCACGATTTAGAGTTATAGCAGAGAATATTCAAGTATCAGGTAGACTCGGAATTCTCCATTCTAGAACCACACACCTTCCTTTACATACTCTTTAGATGCTGAGTCTACCACAGCAGCATAAACGTTACCGTTGATTCAGATGAATATGCTCACTAAAATAAACAAAATTTTTAATGCTTACGTTTGAGCCAGTGTTGTTTGGCTTAATGTACAGACATCATCATTAAAAAACACACCATTTTTAAACATTGAGAATCAACTCTGAAAACCTTGAAGGTTCACTTCAGCTGAGAAAGCTGACTCATAAACTAAATTAAACACTTCCTAAAAATGCCAGCCAAAGTCTGGAAGGGTCATTTTATTTTCGGGGCATATATTTCAGAGCAGCATGACATTTTCTTAGTCTTGTTTTATGTTGTAAAATATTGCACTAAAATTGAAGTTAAGGTTAACTGACTTTAGAGCTTACTCTTTATGAAGGAGTATATCTCAATTCGGGCCTTTTATGCAAAATGAAAGTCCCTAGAGTACCACGTAATGCTGTTTAATAAAGGCTCATTTAAATTCATCATGCGCTCACCACCTTCACAGGAGGGGGCTTAGGGGAGAGGAAAGTTTAACAAAAAGTTTCTCTAATAATGCAATGAACAACTAATATACTTTTGAAAATGAGAGAACATTAAGGTGAAATACGAAATGTTCTTTGATTACTATTGTTTCATACTAGTAAAACTCTGGTTTTGGCCAGTGGGTGTGCTCAGGTTACATGCTGAGATCAGTCTCTTTTGATGGGCACCACCACCGTGATAAGTGCACTTCAACCTTGCTCTTTTGTACTTGAAGTCTCACCAGGTTAGTACTTTGAACATTATTTCACTGCTGACCTTGGCCATTATGATTTGCGGGCAACTGACTGCAGTCATTAGCAGCCTCCTCACAAATCTGCTTCCTCCCATGTTTTCTGAGGATAAGTGTGTCTCGATTCCTTATGTCACTTGTCATTTATTTTCTTGCACTGAATAGACTGTAACGACTGTAACGACTGTATTCGACAGATCATAGATGAACTTTGTCACTTAAAAACTAGCTTTCAATTCTTTGCAAACTTTCCAAAAGATCTGTTTTGAATTTCCTTTTTAAATTATCAAATGTTATAAATAAGTAGATGCTGAAAATCATAATGTATTTTTTTCCTTTCTTAATATGGGCAGACAGAAATCTAGTAGAAGGGATGTAAGAAGGGAAGGGAAAAAGAATAAAAAAGAAAGTGAGGACGTAAAATATTTTAAAATTTCCATTATGTATTTGCCAAGAACTATGCTAAATTATTAAAGATATGTTTTCCCTTTTTATTTTGGGGGCAATTTTTTTTATTATATCCTCTCCCCCCAACTTTTTTGAGGTATAACTAGTGTACAAAAACAATTTGGTGAGTTTGGACATATGTGTATACTCCTGTTATCATCGCCATAATCAAGATAATACACGTATTTAGCATCTCCAGTTTCCCTGTACGTCTCCTTTCTTTGGAGAAGGGTGGTAAGAACACACCATGAGAATTATGCTCTTAACAAATTTTTAAGCTCACAGTACCATATTGTTCAATACAGCCCTATGCTGTATGGTCGATCTCTGAAACTTACTCATCTCTTATAATTATAAATTTATAGCCATCTCTCTCTCCCCCAATTCCCTAGAAGTACCACTCTATTGTCCACTTCTACACATTTGATTTAGATGCCTCATAAAAGAGAAATCGTGCAGAATCATTTGTCCCTCTGTGACTGGCATGTCACTTGTTATAATCTCTTCCAGATTCATCTATGTTGTCACAAATAGTAGGGTTTCATTATTTTGTAAGGCTGAATAATATTTCATACCATGCATATACCACATTTTCTTTATTCCTTCCTCTGTCGGTGTACATTTGGGTTGTTTTCATATCTCAGCTATTGTGACTAATGCTACAATGAACATGGGGATGCAGATATATCTTCAAGATCCTAATTTCAAGTCTTTTGGCTATATGCCCAGAAGTGGGATTGATGAATCATACAGCAGTTCTACTTTGAATTTTCTGAGGAACCTCTATACTGTTTTCTATAATAACTGCACCATTTTATAATCTCACCAAGAGTGTAAAAGGGTTCTAGTTTCTCGACAACCTCAGTAACACTCATTATCTTTTTTTTTTAATTTTTTTTTACAATAGCCAACTTAACAGTGTGAAGTGATATCTCACTGTGGTTTGAATTTGCATTTCCCTGATGACTACTGATGTTAACCAACTTTTCATATATCTATTGGCCATTTGCAGGT
>NW_011895405.1:0-2341 GCF_000151845.1 Pteropus vampyrus | reverse complement strand
GAGACCAAATTCCCTTTTTGGTGATTTAAATGTTAATACCTTAGCACTTCTCCAGGCAAGTGGGAAATTAGAAGGCGGCTAAGGAGCTGTGCCCGCCTAGGAAACCCCAGTCCCTTTTTTTGGTGAAGAGACTCTTTACAGTCCTTGAAGGCAGGATTAGAGACTTATAAGAGATTGATAATGAAACCAAAGGATCCTTTCATCTTGTGTCAATGGCAATATTTCTCTCCTCTTTAGACCAGTAGAGGTATCCAGTAAGCTACTGTACTATACGTGCTTCAGTTAAAATCTGGACCTTCCCTTGGAAGCAATTAGTTGCTCTAGCACAGATGTAGTGCAGACAGGTGCTTGGTAAACCTCTGTCTGTGTGTTTTTCTGCCAGAGCACCTTGCTCCATTTTCTCAGAAATCTTACCTGCTGTTGTTTCAACACATAGCCACTTAAAGCCAAAACTCTACGTGGGCAACAGAGCTAAACAGTTAAAGATCTGGTGATTTAGTTTACCTTCTAACAAACATCTGGGGTTTGGGAACATCTGGATTGTTTGGTTTAAAACTTACAGTTTTCATCTGGTTTGGTGTACTGAGTACTAATGATATCTTAATTATCAGGGGGCATTCACCAAGTCCAGGCTGTGGCTGAAAGGAAGCCACTAATCAACCAAATGTAGCAATGACCTTGGGTTTAGCAGCTCATAAACTTTTGTAAAAGAACACTTGGAAAGCACTGAAACATAAGAAGAAAGCGAAAAATTGTCTATTTTTTATTATCACATCTAGTCACTGTTTTCATATTCTAGTAACATTTTCTTTTTGTCATCTTTTCGACCTGTTAAAACATGATTCTTAAAATACATTATACATTTCTTATCTATATTTGGTTTCTTTACATAACAAATTAACATTTTACATGCTAAAAAAATTAAAATATGATTTTAATTGTCATATTATATGGCTACACCATAATCTACTTAATCAATTTTCTATCATTATATATTATTTAGATGGTTTTGAATACTTAGTTCTATAAATAAATAGCTTTTTCCCTTAAGATTTTTCTAACTCTGGAATTTTTTATTTTGATAATTTCCTAGAATTGGAATTGGCCATGACTTTTTGAAAACTTTTTCAGTTGACTTAAAGAGACTCAGGTCTTCCAGATTTTTCACATGAGGGTCAAAAATCAATATGTGAATTATAATAGTGATTCTCAAACTTTTTATCACTAATTTAAAAATTTAAAATAATGCCTATGTACTTCATCTTTTAAACTACTTTTGTCTGTCCCAAAGTCAAATTATCATATAATAAGTGATTTACATTTATTTGCCATTGAAGACTTGTATAATGAAGTATATCTTCATCCCCTGTTTTTCAAATGACCAAGAGAGGCCGGATAAGTCAAAGTCAGAATTTGGGTCCATTAGGTCGAACTGCGTTTTCTCGTTGCTATTAGATTGGAAAGAGATCCAGACAAGGCAGAAAATGGGGGTGGGAGTTCAGCTAAATTCTTTAGGGAGAACCAAAGTTTAAGGTAAAGAAATTAGGTTTGTCGTCAGGTCAAAAGGGCAGCAAGACAATGGTGGTCTAAAATTTCTCCACAGAAGAAGATTAAACCAAAAGAACATTTTGTATTTCAATTGAAAAGAAGTTCAGAGACAGCACAATTCCAGGATTGTGCAGTAGGTCAGTAGTGTCATGTAGGATCCAGACTCTTTCTAACTTTTTACTCTACCATACCCAGAATGTTGGCTTTGCCTTTGTGCTTGTCTACTCCTGGTCACAAGACTGTATAACATCCTCACGTAAAGAAGTCTAAAGGGGTCCCAAAGCATCCATGACTTCCACAGGCAGGCAGAAAGAAAAGAGTTGCTTATCTGGTGTCTCTCTCTCTCTCTCTCTCTCTCTCTCTCTTTTTTTTTTTTATCATGGAGAGATTTTTCTAGAAGTCCCTAGACAGTTTGCCCTTGGATGCCAATGGACAGAACTGGATCTTGTATACATATCTGAATCAATCACCGGCATGGTAGTCTTAGAGTAATCAGAGTTCAATCTCTAGGGTAGGGGAAGTGGCCCATCTTTTCTGAGTGCACTTTGTTTTGCCCGTTCCCTAAACAAAAGCAGGATTCTTTTTAGCAAGGGTGGAAGAGTGAATTTGTTAGGGATATCGCAAACAGCATCTGCCTTAACCAAGCATCCTGATAAGAGGAGGAGATGAAGTTATTTTTTTACACTGTTTTTGTATAAAAAACATATTTCTTAAAGTATGGCAGTGGGGAGGATGATTAAAATTATGAGGAGCTGGAGTTCTCTCAAAGCCTCTCCATAGCTTCTCTACAGAA
>NW_011895404.1:3387-5580 GCF_000151845.1 Pteropus vampyrus | reverse complement strand
ACAGTTACCGAGATGTCCAGATAAAATAATGTATGTGAAAGCTTTTGGGGGTCTGTAACATGAGAGAGACAAGTGTCGTGATTACTTTGTTAACTACCTGACACTAATGATTCGATTGTTCTGAATGTTGTTGGTGTCTCAGTTTACGTTAAACATTCTTATAGAAACAAATGATGCCATTTTTAAAAAAGAGTTAAAGTGAGCTTAACCTGACCTATGTATTTGTAGGAAATGAATGAATAGGTCTTGATAAACTGTGACCTTTTCGAGCCTAAAAGTAGCTTTCTCTGAGTTGAGCTCTAATTATGTCTTGGTGAGCTTTGAGTGCAGCTTTGAGTGCACATTTCATATCAGATAAGCTGTTCTCCATGCTTCTGTGCCAAGGAAAGTCATGCTAAAATTTTAGAGTGATTGCACATTTATTTGGCTTTGGAGTTAAGTAACCTTGGGTTTGAATATTCTGGTGTCGTCACTTAACTAAATTATGTTGTCTTTGAGCCACAATCTTGTCATCTGTAAAATGGGAATAATAGTCCCAACCCTGCAGATTGAGGATTAAGATGTGTTTCAAGTCCTTAGCTGTATTTTGTATATGGTAGATGCTAAATAAATGCAGCTGTTACTATTAAAAATGGTAGCTTTAGTAATGGTTGCCACTAAAGGGGGTAAGACTAGAAAATATGAATCTGAATTTGGTATTTGATGCCCAAATCAATTAATTGGTATAAAAATCAATTAACCAACCACTATTGATGCCTCATCTGTGTAAGCTGGGGAGTGGGTAAAAGCGTGTAACACTGTTCCTGTCTATTAGGGGAACAAGTCATGTGTATGTAGAAAAAAATAGGTAACATACAGGAGCTGGCTTTGGAGGATGGCAGAGGTTCGGAGATGGAGAGGCATCCCAGAGAAGGCCGACAGCTGATGGAAAAATGTAGCAAGGGAAGTGATATAAAGAATGAAATGTTTAGGGTGATCTTTGGAAGAGGCCAAATGATATATAAACATTATGTCTCATTTTCCTGTTTTATTTTTCCTTTGTCTTCCTGATTCCATCCCAGACCTGCTTAGTGTTTCTGATCATTGTGATGAAGGTCCATACCCATCATGCATTCCACAGTTTAACAATTTTTTGCAGACTCGTTTTCTCTGTGAACAGTTGGCTTTTTGTTGGCCCACACTCTTAAATCATCGGAATCTCCTAGCAGATTTTGCCTCCCCCCTCCCATTTGTTCTGCCTTATTTTAGTTTCCTGCACTGTAAGTGGCCTTAATTCAGCAGATGTTTGTTGAGCACCTATTACTGCAGGTAGCAGGCAGTGGGCTCAGGAGGCCTGGGGAGTAGAAAGATTGAGAAAATTGGAGACCCCTGCCCAGAAGCTGCTTGCTTAGTAGAGGAAACAGATGGGCAGAAGGACTCTAATTAAATGTGATTAGTGCTTTATTTTGGTCGGATAAGGAAAGATTTGGCAGGAGCCCCAAATCATCGAGTCCTCCATCAGCCACTTGTTGCTGTGCTCAGCTAGTGAAGGCTGTTTGCCTCTCCGAGCATAGTCTGGAAACAAGCATTCTTTATCAGTAGCTTCAGGTCTGAAATGAAGTCTCTCTGCATGGTTCCTTGCTTGATTAAGTGCTTAAGTTCCTTTTGTCACCCCCACACAAATCCTCCTCCAGGCGGAAAGTCTAGACTTAGGAGTTTGATCTCTTTCTCTCCCACAGACTTATACCTGCTCCCCACCCTGGATTCTCCATCTCATCATCCCAGAGGCCTAAGAGCACCTTTGTACCTCCCTTTCTCTCACTGCTATGTCTAATTATTCACCAAGTCCTGTCGGTTCTGTCTCCTACTTTTCTCCTCAATGCCATCTCCCAAGTCCAAGCTATCATCTTCAACTGTAGGTCACGACCCAGGTTACTGGGTTCTGAAATTAATTTAGAGAGTCTTTACCAGCATTAAAAAAGAAAGAAAGAAAGAAGAAGTAGAATGGAAAATAATTAGAGTGCATGTAGTCAGATTGTTTTATTTTGTGAAACCTGTGTTTCTGTATAATAGTAGTTTTACAGAAAAAGATTAACATTGCTAAGGGGTTTACATATATTGACTTATTTATCTACCACAACATCTATGCAGTAGGTATCATCATTATCTCTTTTCTGGATGACTAAACAGGCTCAAGGCATTTGGGGGAACTGG
>NW_011895404.1:0-2102 GCF_000151845.1 Pteropus vampyrus | reverse complement strand
CAGCTCTGTATTCCACTTTAGTCCTAAAATCCTAACTACAGTGATAATATAGCTTTCGTTATTTGGGCATCTGCTGTGTGCCAGATATGTGCTCAGAGTGTCTGTGATTCATTACCTATCCTCCCACCAACTTTGTGAAGTTGGTGGTGGACTTCACATTTTGCAGAAGAAGAAAATGAAGCCCAGTGAAACTTGCCCAGTCTTCCAGTTGGCGTTCTTTGTAGGGACATCTTTATCATTTTGTTTTTTGACTTAGAAAATAATGACTCTAAGCTCCTTGAGAGCAAGTTTTAATAATTGCCTTTTTGCCTATTCTATATGGTCTGTGTTCTTGTTTGGTGTAATCCAGCTTTTTCTTGGTGAGATACTGGCTCAGGAGGTCTGGTTGTCAAGTTCAGGAGTTCCCGTGCTGGACTCTATAGGGGTCTCTGGAAGAGTTTTCTGCTCTACCTGTTTGTGCCCCCGATGGTGGAGGACATGCTGATTGGATAGAGTGCAGGCTCTGGAAATAGAAGCTGATTTCCTCTCCTCTTGACTTCTTTTTATTTCTAAATACTCCTGTTTGTCTTCTCTGGGCTGCATTCCTTTTCCCTCTTTACAGTTTATTGCTCTTTGCTGGCTCTTTTATTTTTATTTTCCAGACTTGCTGGAAATGCGTCTTGATTTTGGCATCTTTAGATGTTTGTAGCCCTTCACTTTGTTGCTGGTGATTTTCCTCATTATACAAAATTCTATTTGGTGGTGAGCCTATTTTGCAAGACCCTGTTTCTTTCCTTTCCATCATGAAATTTTAATATTTTTCTATCCTGCTCTTTTATAGAGATTTATATTTCATTTTATGGACCGTAATAATGGACCTTCATTGCCCTACAGTTTGACTTCTAATCATAGTTCCTGGAGCAGAGAGAGAGTGGCTTTCATGTGCCCTTGCTCTTTCTAAAAGGCAAATCTGTATCATTTTGTTGTTCCATAGTCTTCACTGACTCTTTTAAGATTGGTTCTAAGCATCTCATCACCTGTTGGAGACCACAGGTATCTCTCTCCCTGCTGCCTCTTCACCCTCACCTCACCCTCCGTGACTTCCTGCCCCGCCCCCTATATTAGACCAGCAGTTCTTAAACTTTTCATTTTAAGTCCCCTTTAAAAATTCTTAAGTTAGTGAGATTCCCAAAGAACTTTCAATTATGTGACTTATAGCTAACAAGATTTACTATATTAGAAATTGAGATTGAAGATTTAGAAATATTTATTGACTTAGTTTAAATATAGCAATAATAAACCCATTACATGATAAAATAAATAACATTTTTAATGAAAAATTACCACTTCCAAAACAAAAAACATTTAATGAAAAGAGTGACATTCTTTTACTTTTTTCCAGATCTCTTTAGTGTCTGCCTTAATGGAAGACAGCTGGATTCTCCTAACTACTTTTGCATTCATTCTATTGTAATATGTTATATTGGTTGAACTAGATAAAGAAAATACAGCCTTACACAGATATGTAGTTGGAAAATGGGGGAGCATTTTAAACCTTTCCAGTTAATTATGGGTAGTCTTTGAATCTACATCAGTGCTTGACAAGTGGTAGTTTCTTAAAGGTTTGTTGTAGCATAAAATCTGAAATCATATTAAGGAACTTTTCACACTCTGTTACATTAAAATCTATTGGTGTCTCTTGTACTTTGAAAGGCTCTTTTATGCATTTTGTGACATCATGCATGAGTCATTTGGAAATTACCACATCTGTTAATGTTAGGACCATGCTCCTCTGAAGTCTGTAAGTACTGGGTTGCTCTAAAGCTCACAGTGGCCAATATAAGTTTTTCAAAATTTCAGTTTTTGCTTGAACGCTCAAATTTTTTCTTTAGTAACAAATGCCGTCAATTTTCTTGACATAACAAGCTCGTGTTATTCATTTTTGAAAAAATGTCTACAAATACCCAAATCTGAATAAGCATAGTTTTGTTGTCAGTCTTCCTTCAAGTAAAAATGGTGTTCCATGAAAAAGAGTGCCTCATTCAGCTCGCAGCTCAGTCACACAAGTGCTTCTTCTTCTTGACAACCATCATACTTTGGCTTATAGCAGAAGTGCTTTATGA
>NW_011895403.1:0-5351 GCF_000151845.1 Pteropus vampyrus | reverse complement strand
ATCATCTTTATCTAATGCACAGTAGGCACCCAATAAACAGAAACACTTACCACTACTGTTATTTCTAGAAAAGGAAGATGTCGCATTGGGAGAGCAGGAGGAAATGCAAGATGTACCCCTTTCCCCAGAAGGTAATGTGTGTAGAGGGTGTTTTATAATAGCATGGTAGCTGTCACATTGACTGCCAGGAAGAACTGTATCAAAACTGGTACCACACAACTATTTAAAACCCAGCCTATCATGCATTTTGTTCCTAAACCATGTCCATGGTAAGGACCTGAGACACCCTTATTCCTGTTTATAACTCAAAAGTTGATTCTTAACTCCATTACTGAGGCATTTGTAAAGGGAAATGTATGTGTGAGTTGTTTCTGAAGAGTAGGGAGAGTCACGGGAGCCAAATATGTCTCGGGTCACTTGAGGGTGAACCAGGTCAATGTACTTGTATGGCTGAATAAAGGCGGACCTGATATTTTCTAACATCTTTCATTAGTCGATACTTGTACTGGGTGATGTGAGTGATGTATGCTTCTTTTCACTCAGAGTGGCAAAGACTTGTGAAGTGAAAATGAAAAGACCCTCTAGCTTTACCTCAGAACTGAAAGGGAAGGAATATGTCCTTTCAGTTGGGGCTTCTTTTCTGAGAGCCACGATAAATGACCACTGATGCAAAGCAGATCAATGGCAAAGCAAGGCTGTTCTCCTTTGTCATTTATTTGCAAAGGCTTGCCAACATTTTCTGGAGTTACTGAGCCTGAAAACAGGATCTAGAAAGGTCTTCTCTAGTACACCACTCTAAGAGATGAGCATCTGGATATAAGCTTCAATTCCTCCACCCCCTGCCCCAAAGAAGACAAAACAAAAACACCTCACTACTCTTCCAAGACAATCATAGGATTTATTCCATCTTCCAGGGACAGTTATTACATAAATGTCCTTATTCTTGCTTACATAAGTCAGAGAACAAAGGGATGAAGAAGAAAATGGACAATTAAGAGTTAATGCTGAGTCATTTTCACTCACCTCTTCGATATTAAGTTTGGCTCCTTGAAAAGTAGATGCCTTCTATGACACCTCTTTTTTTATATTTCTCTTCTCCCTCTTTCTTTTTTAAATCTGAATGCTTGTCACAGGTCTGTCTTCATGGCTTTATAGCTTATTGATAAGAAAATACAGGTAGAACTATAGTTATGGCTAATGTAGAAGCAGTTGGGACAGGACAGACTGGGAGAATGAAAAGTCCACACTCAGGCGAAAATTACTCTGCATAATCAAAAATGGGGGGAGGGGATAAACTTCTTCTCTCTTCCTCCTCCACTTCTCCCATCCATGCATCCCAGTGCTGTGCTAACTGGATACTAATGGGCCCCCAAGGATGAGGAGTTTCAGTATGAGGGTGGAAATATAACTGATGAAAAACTCTGGAGGAAAGGCCACAGAATTTTGGCTTTAGCAAAAGTGAACTAGAAAGTCTCTGAACAATGGAAAGCCTCCTTGAAGAAACCTGTTCTTTATGTAAACTGCTTCACATTTGTTAACTAAGATTTTAATCATAAGGAAAATGAATCAAGAGAACAAGTAACCAGGCCACTCGCAACCCATGTCACCCATGGGGACATATCTGAGATGCATCCAATGCCATGCTAGGGCTCATCAAACATGGCCTTGAGTCAAAAGTCCTGGTTTGCATTCTGACCAGCCCTGTCGCTTCCCTGCTCTAGGCCTCATCAGTCACGTGGGCTTTGTAATACCAGCCCCTCTCAGGATCTTTACTCTGAGGGTTATCCTTAAAAAATACCTGTACATTTAAAAAGCACTATAGCAACTCCAAAGGAAGTTTGGAGTACATTTTAGGTACATAAATTATTGTACCTTTGGTATATATTTATACGTCAAAATGTTGAGTGTTACTATCATTGCTGTGTTCAAAAAGATATCCTCAGAACCTGAGGGAAGGTTACTTTATAAGAGAAAAATTACACTTAAAAACAAAATATAAAGAGCAAGACTGGCTAACTGCAGAAGTAGCCCAAGAAATTGTCCATAAATTCATGGCTGAAGAGGTCTAGAATGACCCCAATTCAACCTAAGTGACTTTAATGTATATTCAAGGAGTCATGATCCAAATGTGATTAGGACTAAGAAAAATGAAATTGACTCAAATCATCCTCTCATCTGTCTAGCCACCCATCATTCTATGTGATCTTCTGTCTGAATATCTGCCCATTCCATTCCTCCATCCCTTGTCTCTCTGTCCCTCCTTCCCTTCCTCCATCCATCCAATAAACATTTATCTACTCAATGTTTAACAGGAAAAATACAGAATACTTTGCACCAGTGTACAAAGATAAGTAAGACATGGATTCTGCTCCCAGAGAGGCCACATTCCAGTACTGGAAAATAGGTATAATCAAAAAGTAAAGAAGATTTCCAGTTAAGATGGAGGATTAGGTAAATGTTGTGCTTGCCTCCTCTCATGACCACATAAAAGTTACAACTAAACCACAGAACAACTATCATTGAGAATAACCTGAAGTCTAGCTGAACAGAAGTCCTACAACTAAGGATTACAGAAGAAGCCATCTTGAGACTAGTAGGAGGGGTGGAGATATGGAACAGGCTGGCCCCACACCTGCATGTGGTGCATAAAAATTGGGAAGAACATCTCAGCTGCACAGGTTTCCCCCAGAGGAGCAGCGGATCCCAACTCCATACCAGGCTTCCCAACCCAGGGTTCCAGTGCCAGGAAGAGACGTCACCACAACTTCTGGCTGTGAACACCTGTGGGAATGGGACTGAGTGAGACGGAGGGCTGCAGGAGTGCCTCTTAAAGGGCCCATGTGTGAACTTACTGTCTGACGGACTCACTCACCCTGAGCTTCAGCACTGGGGCAGCAACTTGAAAGGCGCCAGGGACATAAAGGAAGGAACTGAACTGTCTGGCTTCAGAGTGAAGGCTGAAGGGGCAGCTTTCTCCCAGACCGAAGTGCTGGCAGAACCCATTGTTCCTTTGTTGAGCCCTCTCTTGCCCGAGGTGCAGACGCAGGTGCACCCTATCTGAGTCTCCATCAACTTGGCTAACACTGGCCACCCCACCCTGGTGATTCCCTGAGACCCTGCCCCACCTGACTGTGGGCCTACCCAAGTGGCTTGCAGTGGATTTTCCATACAAACAGCCTGTCTTGACTCATGCTGTGGACTTTCCTAAAATCTCTCAAAGGTTCACAAATCCCAAACAAGCAGCATCTGGCCTCTGCGTGCCATGCATCCCTTGCTGAGCAGCTCCAAGGTCAGCACTAGCAGTAGCTGGCCTCAGTTCGCGGCTTGGCCTCTCGAGGTACTTCCAAGCCCAGTGTGGGTGGTGACCATCTGTGGATTGCTTGGTGCTTCACACCAGGTGGCCCCGGGCAGGTGACAGGCTGCAGCTGAACTTGGCTTATGGCAGGGCCCCTCCCAGGAGGCCCCGGGGCTGGTACATCCAGCGGCCTACTTCAGACTGAGCTGAAGCACCACCTGGGGCCACATTCAAGGACAACACACTGAAAGGGCAGGCACCAGAGCCCTACTAAAACAAATCCTGCTCCATAAGGTGAGCCATTGCACAACAGCTCCTCCACTGTAGACACCAGCCAGTACTCACAACCAATCAGCCTGAGGATCAATCCCTCCTATTAATATGCAAACAGCAACCAAGGCTCAGCTACAACAGGAGGGCACACACAACTCACACAAGGGACACACGTGGAGCACCTGGCTCAGGTGACCAGCGAGACTGTACTATTGGGTCCCACAGGACACCTACTACATAAGGCCATGCTACTAAGACCAGGAGATGTAGCAGCCCTACCTAATAGATAGAAACAAACACAAGGAGGCCGCCAAAATGGGGAGACAAAGAAACATGTCCCAAATTAAAGAACAGAACAAAGCTCTGGGAAAAGAACTAAAAAAGATGGGGACAAGCTATTTACCAGATACAGAGTTCAAAACACTGATTATAAAGGTGCTCAATGAATTTAGGGTAAGAGTAGATGAACTCAGTGAGAACTTTCCAAAGAGATAGAAAACATAAAAATGGGGATAGAAAACATAAAGAAGAATCAGTCAGAAATGAAGACTACAATAACGGAAATGAAGAATACGTTAGAGGGAATCAACAGTAGATTAGATGAAGCGGAGGATCAAATTAGCAATTTAGAAGATAGAGTAGCAGAAAACACCCAATCAGAACAGCAAAAAAAAAAAAATTAAGGTAGTTTAAGGGGTCTCTGGGACAACATCAAGTGTACAAACATTCACATCACAGGGATGCCAGAAGCAGAAGAGAGTAAGAAATTGAAACCCTATTTGAAGAAATAATGACTAAAAGCTTCCCTAACCTAGTGAAGGAAATAAGCATACAAGCCCAGGAAGCCCAGAAAGTCTCAAACAAGATGAACCCAAAGAGGCTCACGCCAAGACACATCATAATTAAAATGCCAAAGGTTAAAGTCAAAGAGAATCACAAAAGCAGCAAGAGGAAAGAAATTAATTACCTATAAGAGAGCTCCCATAAGACTGTCAGCTGATTTCTCAACAGAAATTTTGCATGCCAGAATGGACTGGCATGAAATATTCAAAGTGATGTAAGGCAAAGACCTACTTGATCAAGATTACCCAACAAGGCTATCATTTACAATTAAAGGACAGAGAAAGAGCTTCCCACACAAGAAAAAGCCTCTAAGAGTTTGTCAACACCAAACCAGTCTTACAAGAAATGTTGGAGAAACTTCCTGAAGAAAAGGAAGAAAAAAAAAGATCAAAAATATGAATAATAAAATGTCAATAGCTACAATTACTTTAAATCTAAATGGCTTAAACACTCCAATCAAAAGATAGGGCAGCTGAATGGAAAAGAAAACAAGACCCTTATATATGCTGCCTTCAGATCAAAAGACACATTCACAGTAAAGGGATAAAAAGATATTTCATGAAATGGAGGGGAAAAAAAAGCTGGGCCAGAAATATTTGTACTATAAAAGAATAGACTTTAAAACAAAGGCTATAATAAGAGACAAAGAAGAACCTAGTAATCCCACTTCAGGTATTTATCCAAAGAAACCCAGAACACTACTTCGAAGAGACATATGAATCCATATAGTCAGCGCATTATTATTCACAAGAGCCAAGATATGGAGGCAACCTGTGCGTTCATCAATAGATGAACGGGTAAAGAAGAGGCAGTACATATATACAATGGAATATTACTCAGCCATAAAAAAAAAAAAAGAAATCTTGCCATTTGTATCAACAGTGATGGACCTAGAGGGTATTGTGCTGAGTGGAGTAAGTCAGACAGAGAAAGAAAAATG
>NW_011895402.1:2551-4579 GCF_000151845.1 Pteropus vampyrus | reverse complement strand
TTTTCACCGATAGCCGAAAGAGAGAAGCGACCCAAGTGACAGTTTTCAGGCGCGCGGATAAACAAAACATGCTGTATACATAAAAAGAAACCTCATTCAGCTTTACAAAGGGGAGCATTCTGACGCGGGCTGTGACGTAGATGAACCTTGAAGACGTTATGCTAAGTGGACAAGCCAGTCAGTCACAGAAGGACAAGGATTGTACAATTCCACTTGTGTGAAGTACCTGCAGGAGTCAGATGCATAGAGACAGAGTAGAATGGTAGCTGTAGGTGGAACGGGAGATGTTTAATGGGTACAGAGTTTTAGTTTTGCGAGACGGTTTTGGAGATGGAGTGCACGGCAGTGTGAATGTACTTAACACAACTAGACCGTGTACTTAAAAATGGCTAAGAAGGTAAATTTTATGTATATTTTACCACACTTTAAAAAAAGGAATGAAGTTCTGACACATGCTACAACATGGATGAACCTTGAAAACACTACGTTTAAATAAGCTATTCATAAAAGGACAAATATCGTGTGATTCCACTTATATAAAATATCTGGAATAGGCAAATTCATAGAGACAAAGTAGATTAGAAGTTATAAGGAGCTGGGGAGAAGGGGTCGCGGGGAGTTGAATGTTTAATGGGTACAGAGTTTCTGCTTAGGGTAATGAAAATTTTCAGAAATAGAGAGTGGTGGTGGTCGTACAACATTGTGAATATAATCAGTGCCAGTGAGTAATTGTACATGTAAAAAATGGTTAAAATGGCAAGTTTTATGTTATTTTACCAGATTTTAAAAAATAATAAAGCAGCCAAACAGGCAGATCATATACACGAGGACTGCAGTTAGACTGAAAACAGACTTCTCCACAGCAGCAGTGGAGCTGGAAAGCAGTTAGGGAACATATTTGTGTAGCGGGGATAGGAAATAGCTGTCAGCATAGATTTGCATACAGAACAAAACTACTTTCAAGAACCAGATAGAGATATCTAGAGAGACAAAAACAGACTATCTACTATCAACAAACTTCTGAATCAGTTTACTCAGAGAAGTTAGCACTGAGAGGGATGATGAGTCATATAGGCAATAAAATATGTGAAATATCTAGGAATACCCTAACAGAAAATATGAGAGACCTTTATTGTATTTTGGAATGTTGAACATAAATTCATAAATATCAATGCTTTGCTGCAGTAAAGAATACTGTATAAACAATTCGTAGGTATTAATAGAATACTTCAAATTAATATATCAGCTGAATATAATTCACATTAAAAATGCCAGAATTTCTCCTCTTTTGGAACCATGGAAGAGTAAGCAACTAAGAATAGAATTAAGAAATGTTTTGAACTATAGTTGTAATTAGGGAAGATAAGTTACAGTTTTGAAGATAATACAGTATAACGTAAAAATATCAGTGGATCAGAATTTGCAGCCTAGAAAAAAGTTAAATACATCCTAGAGGAAGCACAGTAAATCAGTGAGGAAAAGAGAAATTATGATATTAGAACAATTAAAAGGAAATCTATTTAGATTAGAGCTCGACTTTACATATTATACCTCACTAGATTTTAAGTGTATTATGCATCTGAATGTTAAGAAAGTAAGTTACAATTTTTTAAATCTCTGGTAGAAGGACTTTCTGCGTTGAAAAAATGGCAGTGGAGAGTGCCTTTTACTTTAACAGGCTAAATTTTTAAATGATATGTTTTAAAATGTAACAGTACAAAATGGGGAAAGATTTGTAATGTTGGCAAAATAATATTTTTACATATAAAACTTAATCATTAGACAAACACTAAAGTATTAGTGAGCAAGTATGCACAGTTCACAAGATGAAATACTACCTCAGCCCATTGATCCATCCTAGTTTCGTTAGAGGTGGAGTAACCAGGCATTGTACATGTCCTGATGGGATGCAGTATGAAGCATGTAGCGTCATTTATTAAATATTCTTTCAAAAAATTTGAGCATGGATGTAATCTCTGAGGAAATTCAGGAGTTGGTGAAGCAAATTAAGTGACACCGAAGGAAGCA
>NW_011895402.1:0-631 GCF_000151845.1 Pteropus vampyrus | reverse complement strand
ATACCATTACATACTACCACATATACTATACTGTAAAAATAAATACTATAAAAGTACTGTATGTGCTACATGTATGTGTATATATATATTTTTTATAATGAGAGAAAGGGTGTCATAAAAATCATAAAAAATTGGAAGTGTTCATTTTGATTAATAAATCTCTAGAAAATGTAATTTTCTAGAAGTTTAGTACAGTTTTGTTTCCTGTACATCTGTTATTAACGCCCTCACCCCCACAACCAAAAAAAGTCCTTTGTGAACATGTGAGATTATGACACATTATGGACTCTCATGTTTGAAAGGGACCATGAAATTGACATAGCTTGGTTTTTTATCTTTAAAACTCCTTATGGGTTGGTGGATTTGCTTGGGGAGAGATTTAAGTTTCCAGATTTTTTTTCCATTTTGTCTTTTGACAGATGTGTTCAGAGTGTTAGAATGTTCTCAGTCCTCTGACAGATCTGGTAGAATGAATTTCTTTCCCTAGAACTTGATGCTTTTGTTCTTATTTTGTGTCCTGGGATCGCACAAAACCAGTCTGAGCCCTGTTCTTTACAACAGCTGATGAAACCTCCCGGCATTGTTTTTCTGTTTCTTCTGCAGTTCCACATAAGATATGATTTTAATTTTT
>NW_011895401.1:4542-7223 GCF_000151845.1 Pteropus vampyrus | reverse complement strand
TTGTTTTGGTTAGAACATTATAGGCTATCTTGTTATCCTACTTGTTTAATCTAAATATCCATCACAGCATAGTGTGGCATTGAAAGGAACCACCCATCCAGTTCCAAAGGCCTTGAGATATTTTGTAAAAGAAGTGGAAAAGGAAGAAAATTACCTCGTATTATACTCCACAAGACTCAGTCATATTTTTGGCCTATTTTGTTTTTCCTACCATTTCTTTTCTTTTTGAATATTGTTATTAGAGCATCCTATGTTATAGATGATTCTGAGGATTTATTTTGTTTGCAATTAATAGAAGATAGAGACTTTTTTTTGAAAAAATGTTAGCGAGTCCAACTTTTTTAAAAGTTGATATGTAGCATATCCTCTATTAAGCACATTAATCTAGTGCTCAGCTTGATAATATTTTACAAAGTGAACACAACTATGTGTCTACTTTTCAGATCAAGACAATAAACATTTCATTGCCTTAGAATTTCTTTATGCCCTTTTCCTGTTAATCTTCCCCAAAGTCAAACACCGTTCTGATTTCTATGATCCATGTTTTTGATAACTGTGAGTTTAATCTGATAGGGTAAATTATTTTCTGTATTTTTAAAACACTTTAGTTACTGGCTTATTTTTCTACATAAATTTTACTCTATCAATTTGCTATATTTTATTACATAATGGGGAGATTTTATAGATGTTATTTTTGCATTATAAAGATTTTACTGTGAAAATTAATATCATAGACATAATCATAAAAAAGGTTTTAAAAGTATTTTAGAACATGGTTATGTATTTTTAAGATATCTGTTTACATATAAATGACATAATTTATTTACCAAGTTCCAGATCCTATGCTGTTTTAAAGTTACAAGATTACATTTTTAAAATAAACATTTTTTCATTCAGATCTTTTCATGAATTCTCACTTGGTCCAAATCAAAGAGATTTATCAAATAATTAATATGGGATATTAAATTAAAAAGGCATCATAACAGATAATCTAATTTAACCTATCATTTTAATGAGGTTTAGAGAGCTAAGTGAATTGCTTAGGGTCACACGATCTTGATCAGAAGGATGTAAGCTTAGGCCTTCCTTCCTTAGGCCAAACATACATGATATGTTTATGTGCATTGCATCCAGGTACCTGAACAAATAAAAATATTAATGTATTCAGTCAACCATTATATATCCACTAGAAAATCTGCTCATGTAAACCAGAAATATTGCAGGATTCCATCTTATAAAGGAGTGTTCACAACATGAGATTTCTGTTAGGAATATATTAGAATTGGAAATACTCTCTTGGAAATGGCCAAAAACAGATATGATGAATGAAACTATAAGTGGCAGGAGAAGTACATAGATGTGAATGTAATTTTGAAAAGCATTGCTCCATTAGCCTGGGTTTCAGACCCATTTATTCATCTTATTTTTTGCCCTGTGAAACTGTCACACTAATAGTTATGTCTCAAATTCAATTATTTTAAAAATAGAAAATGACTTCGCACTGAACTGCCAGTGATTTCCTATTTGAAGAAAGAATAAAATAGTCCTAACTGTAAATTCAGCTTAAGTCTCACCATTATAATTAATGAAGCAAACATTTTAGATTTTTAAAAACTAAATCGTGGCAACAGCTTACACTTTTTAATGGTAGTGACACATTTGGTTGGCTAATCTGCATTTTTTTTCTGTAACCAAAGAACATAACTTGTCTGAATCAAAATTTATTTACAAGTGACGGCAGTTCCAAACGACTTCTACCTTAAATTGTTGATTATTTAAGTCATCACCAATGTGATTTGCAGGAAAAAAGCATTAGTTGTTGTCACCACTTTGAAAAGGTTCTAAAGCGAGCTTTCAGAAGAGAGCTTCTAGGGACAAGCTTGGTCTCATACTCTAGCTTTTCTGTTTTTGTTTTTCTTAGAACAATAAACACCTTTATTACATTAACTAAGATGAGAAGGAGAAGAATTAATTTGCCTTTCTGGGTCTTGATTTAATTTTCCAAAGTTGATACTTTGTAGGTTACATTAATATTGCTTCTTTAAATCAGAGAGAAATGCTCAGGATTAAGCAAAAAAAAAGTTTTTGGTTGCTGAAACAAGGTTTGGAAAAATGCTTCTGTTAAAGATTAGCTCATTCTTTACTGTGCAACCTCGTAGGAAACAGAGATAAGCGTGAAGATCCTGCTTCAGGAAACAAGGACTTGAACTTGGACATCAGTCTTGGCCTTTCCTCCTAACCTTTGTGACCTCTGTTATCTCATCTGTAATTTGGGGATAATAGTACCTATTTCATAAGGTTTCGTACAACGATTTAATGAAATGAAAGTGTCTGCATATAATATAAATTTAATAACTTTTTTGCACTTTTTTTTTTACTTAAGAAGTTATACTATTCGTTTCTTGAGAAGCTGATTATCTTCTCAAGGAAGAGGCAGGTGCTGGGAGAGGACACAAAAATCAAATCATCTTAAAATCCTAGTTTTTCATAACCAGCCAAGTATACTTTATTTTCCTAAATCTGAAAGTACAGAGAAGTAGTCTAAGATTACCTAAACCAGTGGTTTTTAAACTGTAATGTGCATATCAGTCATCTGAGGAGTTTTGTTAAATTGCATGATGCTGTTTCCATTGGTCTGGGGTGGGGAGCCTGAGAATCTGCATTTCTACCAAGTTCTCATG
>NW_011895401.1:0-1637 GCF_000151845.1 Pteropus vampyrus | reverse complement strand
ATATAATAGCTTCTTATTGACCTGGACATATAATTACTCAGAAGATAAAGATTGAAATGAGAGTTTGCAGGAAATCCCCAACACTGCGATAACTCTGCCTCTGCTTCCAAGGGAGGGGAGGTGCTGTGGAGATATTGTCTATATGTATGTATTGTTTTGGGTCAGGACTATGCTATAGGAAGTTATTTACATTAGTCTGTACATTAGTCAAGAACCCCACTAATCATTGTTAAATAAGTAGCTCCCTGCTGCCCCTCCCCCAGATGATCTGAGGCATGAGCATAGCCAGGGGAAGCACTTACACTCAGTGCAGGAGCCTGAAAGCCTCTGCCTTTGTGATTTGGGGTTTGAGCATCTTCATCTGTTTTCTCTAATTGGCAGTCACAGTTTTAATGGCCTTGGAGGATGACTTTGGAAGAGTGTGATCTTTATTTGCAACATCCAGCTGTTAACTTAGACTGTTTCAAACATTATCTCCAAATTTGGATGAGAGTTTGTCCAGTCATTTTTGTGCGATGATGTAACAAACAGACAGAAACTGTACATATAAACGCTCACCTCACCACTGTGAATCACCTAAAATAATGACAGAGTGCCTTAGCTTAAAATGTTTTGAAGTCAAAACATACATTTGGGGTTGAGACTGTGACCAAAGGAAAATTATGCATTGCACAAAAAGTTAGGGCCATCTATTAAAATAGGGAGTTCACAGAAGGTGAGATAGGATAGACCCATAGATTAAAGGAAAGGGAATGCCAACCCAAAGGCAGAGGGTCCAAGGTCAGGGGTACTTCTGTTTGCTGGCACTCACTTTCTTATATCTCAACTAGACACAACTGAGTAGATAAAATTTTGAGCAAGAGACTCCTACGTAAGGCAGCTTCAAAGACAATATCTACCGCAATGGTTATTCCTGCAGTCCTTTCATCACAGGAGATCACAAGCATTAGGATCTCCTACTACCTCCTACTTTCATCAAATGACTGATATTTGCTTAATCTCTGTGTCTATTACCCAACCTCTTCCCCTAATCTCTCCCTATTTTCTTTTAGAGTTAACAACAACAACAACAAAAATAGCTACACATAGATAATCACAAACCCTAGTTGGTCTCTGTTCACTTTTTTTTTTTTTTTAATTGCTACCAAAGGACATTTAGGGAATCCTGATTAAAGCTTTGAAATTCAGCTCCAGTACATAGCCAATTTACTTTTCCCCTCCCACAACAAGCCAATCCAATAGGCCAGGTGGATGGTGGTACCTCCCTGTGTATTTACTTTGCCCTCTTCTCTGCTTTAGTTTCTCCTGTTGTCCCGGTTGAGATCTACTTATTTCAGCCATACCCTCATTCTACCTTAGGATGGCCAACTATCCAGCTTACACAGGATGAGGAGTTTTTCTGGACATAGAAGTTTCTATTCTAAAACTGGAGTGAGTTGGCCTCCTAACTCTGACCCTTAGTTGTTGCCCTAGCCAGGCCAGCCTCCCCAGTACAACCAGTTTGAGGTGCAGGTAGAATTCATTATCTGAGTTCTACACAAAGCGGGAAGGGAAAGTGTTCACGATGTCAGGGCACTAGGCAAGAGTTCCCTGGGGAAAGATAACAAGGTCCAGGCTGTTCTACAGCTATCATGAGG
>NW_011895400.1:2255-3078 GCF_000151845.1 Pteropus vampyrus | reverse complement strand
CCGGGATGGCCCAGGAATATGCGTCATCGCCAGCTCCCCAGGTGGTCCTCCGGGCACCCCCAGGAGCATGAGAAGAAGGGCAGGTCTCCTCCGGGCGCCTCATGTTAGAGATGGACCTGGAAAGGCCATGAGTCAATAGGAGTCCTGTCCACTGTGGCCAGGCCACCCTCCCCAGTCTCCCCTCGTTCTGCTGGGCCCCTCCTCACAGCCCTGCACCTCCTCCTGCCTTTCAGCCACCCCCTGCTGCACCCCGCGTCTGCAGCCCCTCCCGGCTCCCACCACCGCACACCTGGCACCAGGCCTTCCCCAAGGCCTTCCGAGGACAGAGCCTAGAGTGGCTGCGAGAGACACCCAGGCCCTCGGGGGCTGCCTCCCTCCACATATCTTCCACCATAGCTGTCCAGGGCCCCTCTGAGATTCTGCTCTGTCCATCTAGGCATCCTCGCCTCAAATACCACCTCCTCCAAGAAGCCCTCCCCCGATGCCTGCACACCACCCCCAACCAAATGTGGTTTCTTTCTCCCTTAAGATCCTGGCTGGTCTATGGCCACCCCACCCTGAACAAGCCCGATCCCGTCTGATCTCGGAAGCTAAGCAGGGTCGGGCCTGGTAAGTACTTGAATGGGGGACCACCTAGGAAGACCAGGTGCTGTAGGTGTAAAAAATAAAAAAAAAATAAAATAAGGGGTTGTAAGCTGACAAGGTCCTTGCAATCTGAGGTCAACCGTAGGTTGCCTCACCTAAAAAAAATAAAAAATTTTAAAAATTAAATAAAAATTAAAAAATAAAAAAAGATCCTGGCTGTCCTTTACCTCAATCCTAG
>NW_011895400.1:0-2205 GCF_000151845.1 Pteropus vampyrus | reverse complement strand
GCTCCAGACTTGGCAGGGAGGCCAAAGGGGGCGAGCTGGCAGCGCATGAGCCTGGGCCAGGCTCCGAGATGGGGCAACACAGACAAGGACAGGCAAGCGAGGGAGGGGCCCCCAAGGTGAGACTGCAGAGCAACCGAGCCAGAAATAACCATGGGGAACAAACAGAGGCATCGCCGAGCAACGGGCTCATGTGCGAGTGTGGCAAGCATGTGCACAGGCCGTGTGCGCGTGCCGCAGCCCGGCGTCTGTCCCAACAGCCGTGAGGTGAGGAGAGGTGACTGCAGGGCTCCTCGGCTCAGACATTCCGTGACTCGTCCATACGCTAACACACCAGCACTGACGATCAGAGCTAAGGAGAACTGTGCCTGGGCTGTGCCCGGTTCTAGGACCTTCTACCGCATTAGTTCACTTACTCTTCGCACTCATAGACAGGTGGGGAGACCTGCCCAAGGGCCCCCAGCAGGGCTGGGCTCCCTTCCGAGCCCTGGCCCTTCCCCACGACACCCTGCTGCCCACATCTGGCAGAGAATGCCTAGCTAACTCAGCTCACGCCATGGGCTCCTGTCTTGGGAAGGCAGTCCCCGAGGGTGTCTCCCCAGGCCTTGGAGACAAAAGGGATCGAGCTGGGTCACAGCCCAAAGCCCCCCTTTACCCACTCACCCTCTTGGTCCTCCCCTTCGGCATTAAGCACAACCAGCTCTCCCCATGTCAGCAACTCTCTCAGGAGAGGGTTTGGGGGCCAAGCAGGTCTGAGTTCTAATTTTGGCTCTGCTCTTCTCAGCTGTGTGAACCTAGGCAGGCTATCAGCCTCTCTAACCTCAGTTTACTTGTCTAGAAAAAGGGGTGCCACCTGCTATATGGGACGGCATAGGGGTTCACTGAGGCACTATAGGTGAAGCACCAGCTGCTAAAAGGCACTGGTCCTCATCCTCTTTCCTGTTCAGAGGCTGCCCTGCTCCCTCCTTCACATCTGAGCCCAACCAACAAGTCCTGAGGGGCCAGGTGGCCAAGAGAAGCGCAGGGTTCAGTTCTGGCTTTGACCTTGGGAGGAACAGTCAGTAGCTGGCTCCAGGGAGCTCAGGCCCTGGAACTTATCTTGTCCCTGACTGCTGGAGACCAGAGGCAGCTCCCGGTAGAGAAATGGCTGCAGCAGGAGAAGGTGTGGCAGGTGCAGGAGCCCCAGCAAGGCCCCAGAGAGCACAGATCTGCGTGCTCCAAGCTGGATCTGAGCCTGGCCCTGCCCCCAGCATGACTTGGGCCCCATCTCTGCTGCGAGAGCATAAGGGGGAGGGGATGGTGAAGAAGAACCCCATGGACCCACCCCGTTCCACCTGTCACCAGAATAAGGTTTTAATTCACTAGCCATTGTCCTAGAATTTCTCGTAGGGTTGGGCACAGCTGATCCTGGCTGTCCCCTAAGGAGATGCTGACATGCGGCCATCACCCATTCAACAAATCTTTACTGAGTGCCCACCGAGGAGCGAACGCTGCCCTAGGCACTGGAGATAAGTAGTAAGTAAGTGAAAGTCACTAGCAGTATGGAGCTTAGGGTGCTAAACGGTCGAGTACCTGACCAAGCAAGCTGATTTCAGCATATGAAACAGAACAGGGGGTAGAGAGGGATTCGGGCAGACACTCCTCTCTTCAGTGGGTGGTCGAGGACCCTGCCTGAGATAGAGCAGGGGCCTGAATGGAGGGAGGGGACTAGCATGCAAACATCTGGGGGTAAAGACACAGCAAGTACAAAATCTGTGGGGTGTGACAGGGGACAGCAGGGAGTGTGGAGCAGCAGAAGGGAGACGGAAAGGAGAGATGAGGCCTAGGGCTGGGCGAGGAGGCCAGTTAATTATACAGGGTCTGGAGCCGTGAGAGAAAGAAGATTCCATCCTAAAGGCGAATGCATGAATTGAAGAGTTTGAGTAGAGGAGCCACAATCCGAATAGCATTTTTAAATGACTGCACTGGGTGCTCGGAAGAGAAGGAATTGTAGGGGCAAGAGAGGAAGTGGAGAGACTGAGCAGGCTCCCACAAGACCCCACGAGCAGGGTGCAGAGTGGTGACAAGTAGCAGGAGCCATGCTGTATTTTGAAGCCAGAAAGCAGTGAATCTCCCTTTCCGGCTGGTCCCCAGTCCCCCAAAGGGCCCCTCTGGCCAAAGCAACAGTAACTGCCTACGTGCCAAACACAGACCAGCTGCCCCACTGAA
>NW_011895399.1:5288-7068 GCF_000151845.1 Pteropus vampyrus | reverse complement strand
GCTATTATGTGCCAGGTTTGTGATGTATTTTTAAATCATATTTCTTTTTTCCCCTAAGTTTTGGTATTTTTATAGAATATACTAAAATTATAAATAAAATAGACAACCATTCTAAGATTACCTCTCATAATAACTGCATTTTCCGGAATTACAAAATAAAGTTGAATTAATATAAACTTCTCTTTTTTTGGGGGGGCGGTATAGGAGTACCATGTACACCTCTACGTAAATGTATACATCAATTATAGAAAACATCTAGATTATGAAAATGTAAAATATTTTTAAAGTCATTCTGGAAGCTAGAAAATATAGTACTTACTAAGCACGAGTAAAGAAACAGGGATTAATATTTTATCAGGATAATTTACTTAGTTTAATACTTGTTAACTGGAAAAAAAAATTGGAAATGCTCTGATGGAGAAAAAGATACCATTGAAGAGGAGTAAATTTCCCAGGTCCCATTTTCCAGCCAATTGCAAAAACTCTTCTTGAGACGATACACAATGGCCGATCATGCAAAAGGTTTTATTGCTATCGGATGACAAACTTGTTTTTCTTGGAAGCACAAAATCCAAAGTAACTTCAGGTTTCCTACATTAAGAACAAAGTGAAATCAGTTACTTCAGTGAGGACTAAGTACTATGTTAAACACATGAGTGTTTAATCACAGGAAATTCTTGAATAGTCTTTTTGGTTCAGTATGAAATAGTTGGTGATGAGGAGAAAGAGAACTGTTTCTGTTGTCTCGATCTGAGGTGCTGGTGGTCCTCAAGCCCTAGAAATTGGGGAGCAGAACAGAGATGTCTGGCGAGCCTATACCAGGTCACGGGAAATGTGAACCCACATTTGAGGCAAGCTTTCTTTGCCATCTGACGTCTGCACATGGGATTCTTGGTTTACAGACACGACCCAACTGCCTCTCCCTGACTTTACCAAGACGCCTCCCGCCTTGGTAAACAATTCCTAAAATCCCACGTCCTCTGTGAGGCCTTCGAAGATGAATCAGGGAAAATGATCACTTCTCCAAGTTTTGCTCTGAACAGCCAATGAAATGCAATTTTTTTTCCCCCACTTTTTTGCTAACTCATTACAGAGCTTTTGATGGGTCTCTTATTTTCACAGGAATCCTTTCAGGAAAAGGTAAACTAATGCTTTCTCAGACACAAGACGGGAGGACATCATTGTCCAGTCGAAACTGCAGCGTGGCAAGCTCTACCCTGTTTTAAGAATGTTTTAAACTCTGGACTAAGATAATGAAGGTAACTTGTAAAGGCAAAGTTTGTGAATAAGACGAAGACTTAGAATAAGCAAACATGATTAGCTCTGAATGAGAAATTCTACTTTGGAATATGTTTATTTAGAAACTTTCCCCTAAGGCTTTCTGTTTCATATTTAACATAAATTTAAATATTAATAGGAATATTTTTAATAAAGGAAATATAGAACTTTTTTTTTAAATTGAGGTATAATTGGCATACATTAGAGTGAGATAACTTCCATTGCATCTTTTGAACTAAATGAATGGCCATTACTGATACGATACTGCCACCTAGTGGCAGTATAGCAATATAATTTTTAAGTGCAAGATTAATGCAGGATGAATTCAACAAATATTAATTATCTACCACGTGCCACAGATTCCTGCCAGATTTGTGTGCTGTTCGTCAAGTAACAACTAATAGAAAACACAAGTTGTTTTTCAGTGTCATTATGTATTATTAAAATGGCCTCTGAAGTGTATTATTTGTAGAAAATAATAAACATAGTACCAAATTGAAAT
>NW_011895399.1:0-2228 GCF_000151845.1 Pteropus vampyrus | reverse complement strand
CCGTCAGTGTCTCTTACATAAACTATTTAAGTGCATGATCTACTCATGGGGGCTGAGGAGAATCAATACCGAAAGATGAGCGTGCCGGCGTGGGGATCGGCCCACACTTGGATCATCAGCGCTTTGGATCCCAGCGACATCATGTGAACACAGCCTTCTTCTATGAGTCTTTCACTGGGATTCATGTACTCTGCACCTTCTGGCCGGTTGTTCTCTATGACAGAAAGATATCAGAATGACCAGTAAAGCAGCTGATAAAAACTGAGTGGAAAAGTGAATTTAAAAGAATACAAAGCGTTCACTTGTAGTAAATTATGTACTCAGAATGTCTGAACCTGGCCTGCTCCAAACATTTCCAGAGTAGAGATGTTAGCTCCAAAAAAGCACCAGGCGTGGAAACAGTAACTGAGTGATAACTGAGGGCTAATTGCAGGCACGAACAGACTACTGCACTGTCGCCCTGTGAGCGTGAGCTGGCACGACCTGTGCCGTGACGCCTCGATCGCCTGGGTTGGGCCACTCTGACATCAGGGACCTGAGCCCAGGCACCGTCATCACAGGCCGGGCATTCCCAAAAGCCATCTTATAACTATTACAATAGCATGATTTAAAAACAAAATTCTTCGTATTAAAATTCCTTTTTGAAATACGGTGGCGTTTGAATATGTTCTTTGTTTAGACTCCCTGATGAGCGAGCTTTGAATTTAACGGCTAAGTGTTTCTGAAACTCTAAAGTGCTTCTCTTTGCTTTGGGCTTTCTGGTTATTCATCCCGACCTCTCCTTCTCACCATTTAAAATCCAGCACTGCCTGAATATGTCTGACGAGCCGAGCCCTCCAGCGCCCACACTGCCTAGTACCAGGATGCATGACTTTAGTGTAAAGTATGTGAATTGAGATGGACCAAAACACGAAGGGAACGTCCAAAGGCTCAGACTTTTGGAGAAGATGAACACTCCGGTTATTAGACTGCATATATATTTGTTGCCATTTTTCGACAGGTATAACTACCACCAATTTTTAAGACTACTTTCCTTACCAACGACAATAGTCTTAAAGAAGAATAGTTAACCCATTTCCTGTTTGCCCCGAGAATACTCGCTGGCGGTGTTTGCGGCTGTAGCATTTACCCCAAGATAATTTGCAGATGACAGTCCTGACCTCACCCCCAAAGTTTGACATGAAACAGCACGCTTTTATTATTATTTTCGCATTGCTCTAGTAGATCGATAGTCTTTGGAAACAAATGGCATTATTCTATTTACAGCATTCTGTTTTTAGTAGTTCGATTGCTGAAAACATCAAATCCTAGCAAATGTAGCATTCCAACGCGTGATGTTAAGTGAACACTGGCAGCGAGCTGCACTTTTTTTTCTAAACAGGAAAACAGATTCATTGACTATTTTGACGACTATTGCCCAAGATATAAGATATACGGAAAACTCGTATCTGATACAATTATTTAAAAATTCTCCATATCGAATCTGAACTTATACAGACAGATAAAAGACAAGAACCAGAGCGTACGCAGGAACTGTGGAGCAGGGCTGTCACAACTATTTCTTAATCGAATCCTCACAACAATCTTATGAGGTAAATATTGTCCCCATGTTGAGTGTGACAGAATCGAGGTGGTGAGAGGTTAATAACTTGCTCAGTGGCACGCAGCTGGGTTAGTGGCAAAGGACGTGTTCTCACCATAATTAACATTTTCTTCATCTCTCTTCAATGTTTTTATACGTATACTGTTTTTAAATATTCTTTAAAATGCTTATGCAAAATCGTCTTTCCAAAATACATTTCCTAATACACTTTCACAATAAAAAAATTTTCCCAATATTTACTTTTATCAGGTCACTGTGTATATTTATTCACTTTATAAGAGACGGTTTACATCATGATTGCCCCCACTTAAAATACGGGACTGCAATCGGCACCATCTCATGCGTGCTGGCCACAGGTGGGTGCAAACCCCTTCCTGTCACTCGCCGGCTGGCTAGACAAACCAGTCACGCTGCTGACCTCTGACTGGGAACACAGAGTACGGCACTCGCCTCACTGAGTCGTGGCGAAGATGGCAGGTGTGCAGCAGAGCTGGGCAGAATGACATGTACGTGAAGCACTGAAGTCCATCAGATGGCGGCGGCGTCGGTAACGTCTCATACTGTTCACACACACACACACACACACACACACACACACACACACACACACACACACACACACACA
>NW_011895398.1:3560-3930 GCF_000151845.1 Pteropus vampyrus | reverse complement strand
ATGAAGTTTTCCATAAATATTAAATAGGTCAAGTTAATTGATTATGTTTTCAAGTCTTCTGTGTCTTTACTGATTTTCTATTTGTTCAATTCATTACTAAGAGACAAGGGTTAAATCTCCAACTAGATTATAGATTTATTTATTTCTCTTTTCAGTTCTGTCAGTATTTTGCTTCAGGTATTTAGAAACTGTTTTTAAGTACCTATACATTTGATATTATTAAGTCTTCTTAATGAATTGACCTGTTTATCATTATGCAATGCCCTTCTTTATCACTGGTAATATTCTTTATCATGATGTCTACTTTACCCGTTATCAATATAACGACCCCAGCTTTTTTGCTTTGTTTTGATTGTTTTGCTAGTGTTTG
>NW_011895398.1:0-1574 GCF_000151845.1 Pteropus vampyrus | reverse complement strand
TATTATCCATTGTTAGATCTTTCCCTTTTATTTGTTCAGAAATAACCTTTTTGGAGCTTTAGTGATTACTTAACAATGCTGAGATTCAGGGATTGGATGACGAAGTCCACACTTCCCCCAATTTACATACACATCGTGGAACAGACTTTGACCCTATCTCCTTCTGGGCTCTTTCCACATCAGAATCCTAGTCTTTCAAATCTGTTCCTACATGGGAGTTTTCCATTCTGTAATTTGTATTTCTATTCTACTACTAAACCATAATTATTTACTTTTAGCACTATTGTCTTCCTTGAGTATGTCGCTCAAAGCACACGGTTTTTTGAGTAAAAGAAAATTATGCTTTCTTTCATTATTGTAATAAGTTTCCTAATTGTAGCCAATATTTCGCTTGTATTAATATTGAGTAATTGAATAAAAATGAAAATTAAATTAAATGAAAGTCTACATCCTTGAATTCAAATTAACATCTCAGAATTCTTTATCTTGAAATCATATTTTCTATCACTCATTACTGGATGCTGACCATTGCACTTGGCAATGCTAAATATTATTTCCCACTTGCTTGTTCATTTCTACTATTAGGAAACTTTTTCTAAGTTCCTTCCTTTCCACTATTACTTAAGAGAGAACTGGGTTTCCCAAAACACACCAGCCCAAGAAAAAAAAATAATCGCAATGACAATCAAGCAACAGGATTTTTCTGGTGTTGTCCCAGCATGTTCTGTGGAACCTCAGCCTCCAAAAAAAATTTAAAATGTGTTCTTCTGAATATTCAGACTTCTTCACTTTTTAATGATTTTTATTCTAAATATGCTGCTTCTTAAACAGCATATAATACTGCCTCAATGTCAGAATCTTGGTGACCCCATGTCACTTTTTCACAAAACATGCCCAGACATGATAGAATCTCTGGCCTCAGCTCCAATTCTTATGTGTAAAAGTGTTAGGATGTAGTCCAGGTTTTTTCTTGTGGAGACAGAAAGATCTAGGCACAGATACACACATGCTCTGTAGATCCCCGAGCTTCCATTTTTCTCCTCTGTACAATTGGCTAATAAATATTTTCCAGGGTTGGAAAGGGCCTAGTGGTATTAGGTTTCTCTCTTCCTTCTCTTCTGCTTGCTTCAAAGTCTTCTCTCTCTCTCTCCCAGATCTTTTCTAAAAGTCATAAATAAGCCTTCTCTGATTCTCACAGGCAGAGCATTAACTTCCTTACTCTATCAACTTACTATCTTCTTCAAACCTCTCTCAACCTCCATATCAGATTACTTTAGAATAGTGACAGGTCTGTCTTGTCCAGGAGGCTGTGAGGTACTTGAGAACAAAGATTGTATCTTACTCAGGGTGTACCCTTAGTGTCAGAAATAATGTCTCCTGGAAAACCCCATGACTAATACTCACTGTTTACAGATATGTATCCCTAGGTTTTGTTTTATCTTTTCTAAGCCTCATTCCTTAAGTGGTTTCTTTCAAACTTCTCACCTACATCTCTCTGACAGCAGAAGAGTGCTTCCAAAGGGTCCAGAGACACAACTTACTTCCCATAAGTTCAAATTTTGACTATATATATA
>NW_011895397.1:2444-3325 GCF_000151845.1 Pteropus vampyrus | reverse complement strand
CCACCAGCAGGTCTGCTTCTCCTCACCCTCACAAAGGCGGGGCATTACAGTTTTTAAAGGTTTACCAATCTGGTAGCCGAGATGGCATTTCATTGCTGATTTATTGCTATAGGAGGCTCATTTCTATAGGCCATTTTTATTTCTTCTTTGGAGATGTGCTAGCTGACATCTAGAGAACTTTGCCCGTTCTTCTCTGGGGCTATGCATCACTGATCTGCCGGGATGCCGCAGTCTCAAAGCCAGGCGGGGTGCCCTGGGACCCCGTCTCCGATTTCACTGGGGCCGAGCCTCTCTCCTTGAACCCTCACATCCCCGCGAGGACCCCGCAGCGCAGCCCTCCACTCACGGTGCGACACCGGTCGGGGGGCCCCCGTTACACTCCACGCCTACCCCGGGTTCGCAGCTCCTCCTTGTGGGGGTCATAGTCCAGGCTTATTTTCTCTTTTAAACGTTCCCAAACTCTTCTCAGGGAACATGTTTTATTTTTATAAGGGACGTGCCTTTAAGAAGACGGACGAGGACCGTCCTAGCGCTGTGAGGTTGTTGCCGGCCCCGCCCGCCCCCCAAGGGCGGCACGGTACCTGTATGCATGCCGGGCCCTCAGCAGCCTCAGGGGACCGTCGTATGGAAACATGTCCTCATACTCGATGAGGAGGCCGTTCGCACCCAGGGCACGGAACAGAGGAAATATCTGCAGGAAAGGGGGCTGTCATGAAGGAGGGGCCGCCTGAGCGGAAAGAGACGTGTGTCGCACGTGGACTTTTTGTTAGTGATGGACATGGACGGTAGCTGATGCTCGTATCCGCCCTAAACGTTTACCCTGGAATGTGTGTTCTGTGTTACAACAAACCAAACTCTAGCGTAGGGACGCGCCCATCTGA
>NW_011895397.1:0-1462 GCF_000151845.1 Pteropus vampyrus | reverse complement strand
GGCTCTAAGTGCCCGTTTCAGAACACCGCTCACGACGTGAAGACCGGACCCACGCGAAGGTGACCCACAGGTGGAAGGCGGCTCCTACCTCTGACAGGTACGAGACCTTCGGCGGGGCTCCCTTCAGGTCCAAATGAACGAGTCGCATCTGAAACGGTGAGGAGCCTGACATCTCGCCGTCTTCTGTGAGGTCACACGACACAGATCTCCTGTCCGGGCACTTCTTCCTGGGGGAGAAACTCGGAGCTGTGAGCGGGCCAGGGCCTCTCTCTGCCCTTTCTGCTTTCCGTTTCCATTCGAACATTAACCACAGGGAAGCTCACTCCACCATGACACAAATCAAGATGTCCCCCCATGTTCACACAGAGGGACCGCTGCCACTCGATTGTGATTTGCTGCTAACGTAGCATACATACCGCTGGTTTCCTTGTAAGATGGCTGTCACCTGTAAAAACACAAAGGACTGCGAAACAGTTTCCTATCTGTACCATGCCAGTGAAAACAGGCAGGTGGATACCTCCAAATGTGTTCCAGGCTGCACGATATGTTTCTTGAGAAAACTTGCCCTCAATTTTATTTTCCTTTGGATACCATTAAAAATAATTTACAGCCCTAGAGCTCGTCAGCTTGGCTGTATGGAGGAAGAGGCGGCAAACTTTCACCCTGGTGCAGAGAAAGCCCCCGAGGATTTAAAGTAGGCCACTGACATGTTAAATAACTACGCTGTGCTCCTGGAATTCATACCATATTCTATGGGGACTGTAATTTTAACAAAGAATAAGGCAAAAATAATTAAAAGAGGCCATTGATAATCTGAAAAATGAATGCGCCACAAGTGTATTGGGCCTGAGCAGTTTATCTTAAAGTATCTGGCGATGATGAAACGTTTGGGAGATAATGAAATCTTGTTTTTCTCCATCTATTGTAAAAACACAAAGGGTTAACGGGAAACAGAAAGAAAATCTCAGTATACTGGTCACGTGTGTGGTTCTAGAGCTCAAGCTCCGCATTTCGCACAGAGGTTCACGAACCCTGCCGTGGTGTCTGTACTTCAGCAGGTACACACAGGAAACCGGTGCGCACAGGACCAACCCGCTGGAGTGGAACAAATTATACTCAAGACCATCTCAATGACAAAATTCTTAAGGCAATTTCTAAGTTACCAGCTGAGGGGGGAAGGAGTTTTATTTAAAAAAAAAAAAAAATAAAGCATGCCGAAAGCTGCCATGCTTTTGAAGTTGAATCGTTTTAGTCTATTTTCCAGGGCATGGATGTAAAAGGAACACTTTCCAGCTGAGAAGTCTGCAGTGTGGTGTGAGCGTCTGGTGACCAGCAGAGACCCTGTTACTGCTGTAACACTGGGGGAAACTCAACAGAGACACCCCACCTGCAGCGGACACGTCAGAGTCCTTCACCTTAACCGCCCCGCCCCCCCCGCCCTCCCCCCCACCTCCCCGCACGG
>NW_011895396.1:5280-7872 GCF_000151845.1 Pteropus vampyrus | reverse complement strand
TGTGTGTGTGTATATATACATACATATGGCAAATATTTCTTGACAAGAAACTAGAAGGCTCTTCAGGGCAATGAAAAGGCAGTTTTCTGTGATGAAAGATTAAATATGTATGATGGGTAAGGCATATTCAATACTTGCCACAGAAGGCCAGTAGAAAAAAATGAACAAATACCAAAGTACATTTTTCAATGTTCTTTTCCTCACAGAACAATTACAAAATTACAGAAAAATTAAACCTACTTGCATATTGTAGTAAAACACTTCCGTTCACCCATGGATCTAACAGATTTCAAAACAGAAACACGAAATGTTTATTAACTGACTAAAAGGGGAAAAATTACTTATTAAACTTAGAAAGTTTTGCTTAAAGAGTACCTACAGAATTATATCACCTGTTTCCTTGCAAAAGTAGAACTCCATACTACAGAGAATCACTTTAAGAATAAGTCAGTGATAATGACCATATATGTATACTTTTGTATCATTTCTTTCATGTTGTGAATTTTGAGGAGTATGTAAATTAATTTGCACCAGGCTTATATGTATTACTTACATTAATAGATTTGCTTCCAGTGCAGTTTTCAAGCTGCTTTAAAAGTATGTTAAAATTTCTTCATTTAACATTCATTAAGTATGTTAAATGTCTTCATTTCGGTCATATGGTATCTGTCCAGTGTAAATTCTCACATGGTTTTGTAGGGATGTGAGGCAAAATGAAAGTGTTACTATATCACTTACATTCAATAGAATTCTCCCCACTTTGAGTTTTTTCATGGCTTTCCAAGGAAATGAGACAGCTGGTCTTTTTCCATGTTCTTTACATTAATATGGTATATCTCCAGTGTGCAGCCTTACTTGTCCACAAAAGCTCTCCCATATCCCTTATATTCATAAAGTTTCTCTTAGGTGTGACGAGTTCTTTCATGATTTTGTAAAGGACTGGGATGACTGAAGGCTTTTCTACAATTTTTAAATTGATAGGGCTACTCTTCAGGGTGAGTTCTTCCATTCTTCATAATAAACTGGGAGAAATGAATTCTTTCTAACATTCCTTACATTTTTAGGGTCCATCTCCAATCTGGATTATCATGTGTGATCAAACACCTTGAGAGATAAATGAAGGCTTTCCTACATTCCTTACATTAACAGGATTTATCTTCAAAATGACTTCTCTCATGTTTACGACAACTACTTGAGAAACTGAAGGCTTTACCACATTTTATACATTTGTAGGGCTTTTCTCCACTATGTGTTCTTTCATGCATTCGAGAGTACCTGGGACAACTAAAAGCTTTGCCACACTGCTTACATTGATATGGTTTCTCTACACCATGAGTTTTTTTATGAATTCGGAAGTAATTGGAACAACTGAAAGATTTCCCACAGTGCTTACATTCATAGGGTTTCTCCCCAGTATGAGTTCTTTTATGATTTCGAAGGGAAAAGATATAATGGAAAGCTTTACCGCATTCCTTACATTCATGAGGCTTCTTTCTATTGTGAGTTTTTTTATGTTTTCCAAGATATCTGGGAGAACTGAAAGCTTTACCACATTCCTTACATTCATAGGGCTTTTTTCCACTGTGTAGCAATTCATGATTTCGAAAGTTTTTGGGACACCTGAAATCTTTCCCACACACCTTACATTTATAAGGTCCATCTCTAGTGTGCTTGATCATGTGTCTTTGAAATCTGCTGAGAGAACTCAAGGCTTTCCCACATTTCTTACACTCATAGTGTTTCTCTCTAGTGTGAGTTCTTGCATGTCTACGTAAGTGACTTAAACAACTGAACACTTTACCACATTTTGTACATTCATGAGACTTCTTTCCAATATGAATACTTTTATGTTTTCCGAGGGACCAGGAAGAACTGAAAGCTTTGCCACATTCCTCACATTCATAGGATATACCTCCATTATGCTTTCTCTCATGTCTACATAAGTTACTTATATAACGAAAGACTTTACCACATGTTGGACATTCATAGGGCTTTTCTCCACTGTGTTTCCTTTCATGTATTCGAACATATTGGCGATACTTGAAAGCTTTCCCACATTCCTTACATTTATAAAACTTCTCTTCATATTCCTGATACTCGTATTGTTTGGGTCCAGTGTGAGATCTCATGGGGCTATTAAAGGATGAATGATGCATGAAGACTTGTCCACACAACCTGGATTTACGTAGTTTTATTCCAGTAGGAGCTGCTTTCTTCTGATTATGATTTGGAATCTGGCTGGAGGTTTCTCTACACTGACTACCTTCTTTACTTTTACCCAGTCTCTCTATTGTGTGACTGCTGTAAAAATCAGAAGCATAACATTAATGTTTTATTAATGATTTTATATTAATGTATGACTGACATTTTTACCATTTTTAAGGCAAGTGTAGGGTTTGTGCACATTCTGATTGTTCAAAAGTGAGTATACTAAAAGCTCTGCAAGAGAGCTAGATCATAGCTATTATGAAAACAGTAATATTCATGAATAGTGATTCTGTTATACTGTTTCCAAGTATACTATTTTTCATATACTAAACATCTAGGTCACATTTGAGAAAAATATTTTGATGAACATATTCTAGGAATCAA
>NW_011895396.1:0-1755 GCF_000151845.1 Pteropus vampyrus | reverse complement strand
AAAAGAAATATTTCTATATTAAGCACATCAATTCCCTGTGAGAAAACTCTCATCTCCTTTAATACCACCATATGATGCAGCACTCCATGAACCACACCATCATATCTGCATAGAGTTTTAATGAATAAGAACAAAGTGAAGACATGGAAGCTTTTTCTTCTCTTCTCATCACCAAACATGAGGCCAGGAGGTCTATGGAAATTCAGTTTGTAACAACACGTAGCTGACCATATTGTCCTGAAGTACTCCGGGCCATTAGAAGTAGTCAGATCCAGCTGGCTGACTGCAAATAATCTTGTGGAGGAGTAGGAATTATAATTTGTTTATATAATATTTATCACAGACTCAGTTTGATCTTCCTTTTTCTGTCTCATTTCATGGAGCTAGGAAGTTAATCAGAGTTAGAGCTCAGGCATGACAACTTAGATCTCTGCAAAATTCCTATATACATGAGTAACTCATGTATATAGGGTTACTTCATACCAATTTTAGGACATACAGACACATATACTAAAATGATAAAATCACAAAAAAAGTCTTTCTGGCAGAATTGTAACATTGTGACCTGGGTCTCGATGACTCTGAGGAACAGCTTAAGATTAGCATTTGTGAGGGCCTTCATTGAAATTCACAGTATTTTCATGTTGAATTTGCAAACGATTACAAAATATATAGAGTTCAACAGTGCTTTCCTCTGAAAACTAAAATGTCCTCTTTTTCAAATTTTGGCAGCAAGTGATGCTACTCTAGTTAGTGGCTCTCCTCCCAACTTCTCTCATTTCTGAGGTCCCATGTGAAGTAAAGCAGCATGACAACCCATCCCAGACATAGGACTCCCTCAGCAGCACAATTCCCCTAAATGCTGGTCCCAGAAAGAGGTCAATAATCCAATGATGTCTATGTGTAGGGAACAGAGAAAAGGTTCCAACTCACCAATTCTGATGCAAAATTGACCTATTCAGTAAAGCAACAACAAAATAGGAACATCTCTCTTGTTCTAGGTAGTAAAGGAGTAAGATAAGCTACTTGGTTTAGCCCTAATTAATCTTTTTCTGTAAAGCATCTGTAGTGCTTTGTTCATAATGAAGTCCCACTTCCTAGTGTGTAAAAGCGGGTGAGCATAAGCAGACCCGAGATTGCTTATCCTTAGAAAAGCTTGCTCACAAAGTTCATTTTGCTGGTATCTAGGAACTGGGATTTGCGGAGTGGCCTCCTCTGCCACCAACTTAACATGTAGAAGTGCCTCAGTGCACCTAAAAGATTTATGCAACAATATGGCATAAAGTAAATTCCTGTTTTTCTTTTCAGATGCTATAATTTTGTTACATGTTTGGCAGATTGTGTCTATGTGATCAGTCCCCCAAAACACCCTGGGGACTGAGTCTCTGCTGAGTTCCCTGGTAAGCAATAGTTCACACATGTACTTGCAACTTCTTACTTGGAGAATGAAGCTCATCCCATGTGGTTACACTGAGACACAACATCTGGAAGCTTGCTCCTGGTTTCCTCCAGGCCAAATTTAATTCAATACTAAACAAGAATACAGGCTACTTAATGATTTTTATGAAAAAATTTTTTTTATTGGATAGTGTCAAAATCGAATGAAATAAGTGAAAGGATGGTATATGTTCTTAGAATTCAGTGTCACTTAGATGTCACCTCTCCCAAATAATATCTCTACAAAATCTCATAAATCTCCCAAACAGATTCTTTCAGAGTCAACAAAAACTATTCCTCCAAACCTGATAGGAAGAA
>NW_011895395.1:0-4224 GCF_000151845.1 Pteropus vampyrus | reverse complement strand
TAGGTTATTGTGTAGATTGAAGATAATGTGTGTAAAGTCATTAGTAGGGGGCCTGGCATATAGAAGATGCCCAAGAAATGACAGCTGCTGCTGGCATTGAAATAGAATTTTCCAGTGACTAGTTCCTCTCCTTGCACCTGATGGTTTATGTAGAGGAAGGGTGAAAGACAATTGTACCCCTCAATTTCCTCAGCTTTAAAGAGGGAAAATAATTAAATGATACATTGTGTGTAAAACATCCAGCAGGTTGTAAGTACTTGGTAAATGTGAACAATTACATTTAATGTTACTACTACTTATACTAGTCTGATATTTTTTAATGTATTTAACAATTACTTGTCTAGTGCCTTCTAGAAGCCATGCCCTGTGCTTGGTTCTGGGGGTTTAGCAGTGACCCTGACTGACACAGGGACGTGCCATCCCACCTGGGAGCTGAGACAATCACCTTGACTGGGAGTAGGCATCTGTGTACCTTGAAACAGAGCTTTCCCTTCAGCACCCCATGGAATCATGGAGCTGGGAAGGGAGCAAGAATTTAGATGAGTGAATGAGTAGGAATAATGATTCCGTCAGGAAGAAGCAAGAGCCACCAAATGCAAAGGGACATGGAAGTCCTGCTGTTGTGGTGGCAAGGGGTAGAAGCTCTTTCTGGTAAGCCGCCTGCAGCCCCAAGACATATTTAAATGCATTCAATTTGGTGGGCAAAACAAGCCCAGGCCTGCACTTCGGAGAATCCAGCTCTTCGGGGCCAGGAAACGGGAGCTGTATTCAGAGAGCTCCGGGAGCAAGGACCTACCAAGTTCCTTGGCTGTGACCAAAATAAGCAGGCTAGGCTTGAAGAATGCTGGGGACATGTGGAAATAGACAGTATTGGCTTCTGTTTATGGCTCATTCCAGCTTGTAGGGGCCACAAGCATGAGCTCTGGAGCCAGAATGCTTGGGTATGACTCCCTGCAATTCCCTTAAACAGCTGTGTGTCATGAGCAAAGTTGCTCTACCTCTCTGATCCTCAGTTTCCTTGTCTGTAAAATGGGGATGAAAATAGTACCTACCTCACAGGGTTGCCACAAAGATTAAATGAGACAATGCACGTGTAGCGCTGCTTATCTCATCTCATCTGTGCAAGAAGCCTTCAGGCAATGCAGGATCAGGCTCGGAGATGCTGGGTCATAGTTGTTTTTATTTGTCTAGTACCTAGTAAGTCTTCCATAAGTGATGGTATCACACATTATTTTAGGTATGTGAACATTGATTGCATTCATTCACTAAGCACTTGCAAAGATTCTGATTCCCAGCGTCATGCTGCATATGAATGACTCAATGGAGATGGGAAGTGCCAGGTGGATTAGAAATATGCTTGTCCATCAAGTGGTGGTGATGTGTGTAAGAATAACTACTATCGATTGAGCACTTATATGCCAGGCACTGTGCCAAGCATGTTACATGCATTCTCATGAGATGCTCAAAGTTGCCCTATAAATAAGTGCTATTATTTACTTCCATTTCATAGATGGATAAACTGAGTCTTATAAAAGTTAAAGAAGTTGCCCAAGGCCATTCATCTGGTGGTGTCAGAGCTGGGATTCCCACCTAGACCTGTTGGACACCAGAGTCTGAGCATCTGGTGTACACCACATTGCCCAGAGAAAGTGAACTCGCCCAAAGTCACACAACGTGCAGCGGTACAGTTGAGGAAGGACTAGGATGGGGACTCTAGCTACTTCCTTCAGTCCTGCCATCTCTGCCCTTCACCCCACTGTCCCTGAACGCCCTTCAAAGCCCCAGGACAGAATGCAGGAATGGGGGTTTCAACTGTTCCCTTCAGACCCCCACTGTGGTTAAGTTGCTTTCCAGATTGGATCCAATTTCCAGCCAGAGCTGAAATGTGTCAGGCATTCAGCAGTGACAAGCCAAGCTGGGCCACGTGTGTTGGGAATGGAGGGGGCTAATGATTTGCCAGTGGCATCCAATTACCAGCAAATTGTCAGAACACACCAGCTCAGGAAGATGATGTCAACGATGGCTCCACGTCTGGGCCACATAGCGGGAGTGGAGTGAGGTGGGGACAGTCATTCCCCTGGAGCCCCTGTGATTGCCCCAAGTCGGAGCTGGCATGTCTTTCCATCTCAGACACTGAAGCAGCAAAAGAAATGGAAAAATGGTTCGTTTGGTGTCTCTGTGGGCTTGTGGACTATGGGATCCTGGAAGAGAATTCTGTATGTGCACAGGAGGCAGGATGAGGTCGTGGTTATGAACAGAGCTTGGGAGGCAAGGCTGGGTTGACCTTGCTGGGTGACCTTGAGCTTTCCTGCTTTGACTCTTTCAGTTTTATTTCTTCTTCTTTTTTTTTTTTGAGGCTCTAAGTGATAATTGCAATAAGTGCATTTTCTTTTAAAAAACATTCTCCCAGCTTTATTGAGGTATAATTGACATACATTTAATTGCTCATATTTAAAGTATATGATTTCATGAATTTTGACACAAGGTTATACCCATGAATCCATTACCATGATCAAGATTGTGAGTTTATACATCACTTCCCAAAGTGTCCTTGTGCCCCTTTGTTGTCAATTCCTGCCCCTTTTGCCCAGTTTTTCTCAAGGAACCACTGGTTTGCTTTTATTTTTGCCACTATTGACTCATTTGCATTTACTAGAATTCTATGTAAATGGAATGATACGGTATGTGCTTCTTTTGTTTGCCTTCTTTCACCCTACATAATTATTTTGAGATTCATCCATGCTGTTGTGTGTAATAATTCCTACTCTGACTCCTTCATGGGTTTATTTTTGTGAGGCTTGGTAAGGTAGTAAGTGTGAAAAATACTTTTTAAATAATAAAGCTGCACAGTTGTTATACAGGATAATTCTTAAGTTACTTTCTGCCTAAAATATCTATTTCTCCCTCCCACTTCTTTGCCTGGAGAACCCCTTTTTATCACTTCCCCTGGCACGCTCATCTCATTGCTGCGAGTGTTGGCAGCTGATGGCTCATAGCTACCTCATGCTTAGTCGAATTGCCTTTGCTGGATGAGAGCTGCCTCTCCCCGGAGGTTACCCTCTCCCACAGAGGCAGCCAGCAGCCAATGACTGACTGACCAAGGTGAGACAAAGGCTGTGTTGTCACTTCACAGCTAAGTCTCTGGTATGGTATCATCCCTTGAATTGACCAACCACATCACTTGGTGACAAAGTGATTATGTCAGACCCTTCTACCATGGACATCCTGATTGGGGTTGACATATATTCTGTTATACGTTTGCCTTCCTTGCTTTCGGGGCCCCAGGAAAAACCATTCTTTAAGGGCTCATATATATGTACCGTCATGTGATACTGCAAAATATAACTTTGGGCAAAATGACACAACCATAGACACATGATCATAGAATCCACTGGTCCTCCCGTATCCTACATTCTCCGGAAGTAGTGGCGTCTGTTAGAGCAGTGGAATGGCAGTTTGTTTCTTGAAGGAATAGCTAACATTAACTTGGAGATGACACCCTGAGAGGTTGGCACACTGTCCTTAAGGATGCAGAATATTCCTTAAATCGATGGCCATTATATGGTGCTATATCACTAAAAGGTAGAGTATATGGGTTTGGGAACCAAGAGGTGGAAGTAGGAACTTCCCCACTCTCCATAACTCCCAGTGATCTACTTGGAAGATTTCTGTGGTGATGATTATAATTTTTAAAATGTAATTGGCTTGTTCAGATCTGTATTAATTTTCTATTGCTATAGTAACAAATTATCATAAACTTGGTGGTTTAGCAATATAAATTTATTACGGTGTCGTTCTGGAGGTTGGAAGTTAGACATGGATCTCGCTCAGTTAGACATGCAGATCAAAGTGTCGGCAGGGCTGCATTCCTGTTTTGGAGGCGCTGAGGGAGAGTCTGCTTCCTTGTCGGCTTTGGTGACCCTACTTCTGTTGTCACAAGTCTTTCTGATGACAGCCAGAAAAGACTCCACCTTAAAGACTCATGGGATTAGATTAGGCCCACTTGGATAATCCGGAATCAGCTCCCTATTTCAAAGTTCCTAACCTTAATCATATGTATCTGCCAAGTCTCTCTTGCCATGTAAGGTAACATGCATAGATTCTGGGAGTTAGAAGATGGACATCTTCAGAGGCCATTATTCTGCCACCACAGGACCCGAATCAAGTCCATATATTGTGTTTGGTTGACATATCTTTTAAGTCTTTTAAAATCTATAGATGCTC
>NW_011895394.1:4434-5359 GCF_000151845.1 Pteropus vampyrus | reverse complement strand
GATCTACCTAGGACCAGGGCCTTGACTGTTCCTTCTCTATAACCCCAGCCAGACCTTGTCATCACCTGTTGACAATAGAGAAGCAAGAAAGCCAAGTGTCGGGATCAGGGCACAATAATGCCTGTTGACAATAAATTATCAAAACAATAATCATGTTTAGCCAATCCCTTTGTGTAAAACTCTTATTATGATTCCAGTGCCAGCTGTCTGAAACTTTAATTTAAGTGCTTGCTGGAGGCGAGACATTTGGAATGCTAGTTTAGAATGTTTTATAGCTCAAGCAATATGTTTTACCAACCTCAAATACTGTGATGATGGTTTCAATGGTGACTATAATTTGTACGTGGGGGGCTCCGGGGTGAGTTTTGCTTTCCCAGGAGAGCGTCTGCTGCATCAAAATTCAGACATTTCTGGGCTATCTGGAGCAGCCTCGCTTAAGGGGGGCCTTGGAGCTGAGTCTACCTGCCCACAGGTAAGCCCCGCAGGTGGGACATCACTTCGAATCGCCGCCAATGAGAAGATCCCTCGGAAACAGAAAAGTCCCGTGGAAAGCATGGCGCTGGAGGGGGCGCGGTTTAGCGTTAGGCGGGACGTTCGGCTTACTCTGCCCCTTCACTGTAAACCATTGTGACCCCAGACTTGGGACGAGAAGGCGGAACCAGATCCTGTCAGGTTGTTATCAGCGCGTAATCACGTCTCCCTAATAATAGATGAGCGCCGTGAGGGCATGTTAAGAACAAAGACACGATTCTACCTTAAACGTAGTAGACTCCAAGATGTAACTATAGGAATATTTGCAATTGTCCTCGTCATATATAAATGATGTGCACTATGAATTTGAAAATGATTATGGCAATTTCAGATTAGGTATAACTTATCATTTTATATCGGACTATTAGTAAGGTAGTATAATTGTGGAGCCATC
>NW_011895394.1:0-1959 GCF_000151845.1 Pteropus vampyrus | reverse complement strand
CAGGAAATTTCTTCTACTGATAAGGAAGGAACAGTCCAAGTTTTACCAGACTGAACTGGTCTCGAAAAGGACTCAGAAGCTCTAGCCTTGGGGGTGGAGGGCAGTTTTTCGAGAACTTTCTTCTCTAGGTAAGGGAAACGATGAAAGACATAATGCTAAAGGATGCCCGGTCACCATTCGCCTCTTCGCCTGTGCTAGCTAGCATACCGGGGAAACAAAGGAACTACTCTTAAAACAAGTTTTACTCAGAAACACACGCTCACATGCGCGTGCACGCACGCACAGACACACGCACACCTCAAAAGGATAAAAGATTATTTTGAAATAAGAAATATTTCTGTCTCCCTTGTGTTTTAGAACCAAATGGAGTTCAAGTACATTTTTATAGTTACCTTACTTTCATATAATGCATTACATAAGTAAGTGATGCCTCTCAGAGTCCGAAATTGCATTCCCGTAACTGGGGCCAAAATCTCACTGAAGAGTTGTGATTCTTGGATTGATTTATATCATTTCTTTATTCTCTTCTTTTTCATGTATTTCTTTTCTTCCTTGACCCACAGAGGAGGCCACTGACTAACAAAAGCTCTGGTGCCATTGAAACTCTGGACGGATAATACTGCCCAACACTGCCAAGTCGAGGACCGTCTCTCTTTCTACACCGTCGAGTAAAAACTTACAGGAAAAAAGAGAGGTTATCAGTTATACGATTCGTCTTCTCTTGTGATGCAGATTAAATGGTTATAACTTCACTGGACTCCAATCTACTTGACATCTGTCAAAAGGCTGGGGTCACCTTCTTCCATTAGCAAGGGTCTCCATTTCAACAATCCCCTCCATGCCCATATTCATGTCAGATATAATTGTCTACTTCTTGTCAATCTTCCTGTTAATGGGAATCAACAAGTGCCGAGAGGAGGCATCTTTCTCTTCTGTATGTTGCAAAGAGAAAACGCTGCCTCTTTTCGGGGACACAAGAGCAAAGAGTGAAAAGGAAAGATAGGGCCTGGGCTCCTTGTCATCTAATGTCCCCATTCATTTAGTTTCCAACTCAGAAGCTTGCTATTGTGCTCACCTCTAAGACACAGAATTGCTTTGTGACTAAAATGCTGCAAATGATTCGACTTCATTTTAAGGTGTGATCTATCTCACCCCAAATCGCTATGGTGCTAGACGATAAAAATTTCGAATGGGCAAAATGAGGTTAGGCACCGCATAAGCACGGTCCGTCTTTGGAAACCAAATCTGGCGTTTGGTTTCAGTGCGAAGAAATGTCCGATTATGGTGTACTGGACCCTATGATGCCAGCCTCAGCTACTATGCACGCGGATCTGGGGACTTAAAATCTGTTTGTGACATATCCACAAATTATGCATCTCTTGTAGACTTTAGAATCTTGTGGGGAAGGGACGGAAATGCGAGTTGTTAACCCTACTTTTGACTCCTTGAAATTCTTGTGGATGTGTGACTGATCCCGGGTCCTGTCAGAGGAGACCGAGCGTCCTGTCCTTTGTTATGTGCGATCGAGCTCGCGAGTTTCTTCTAGATCATCTACCCTTCCCCAAGTGCGTTTTTGAATCCGAGAATCGCATTGGTTAGTTACAAAATCAAGAGCATTTGATAAAGGGTGTGGTTCAAATAGAAACACCATCCGTCGAAGATGCATTTTGAGACAAAAACGCCAATTCTAACCACTAAAGGCCCTGGGTACTCTTGATCCAGAAAATCTCTCACTAAGTCACGGTCACACTTTTTCTGAATGCTGTCTGTGCTTGTCTCCTCTTAAACATAAAACGACGTCAAAATGGCTGAAGAATCCTTATCTAAGCAGTTTTAGTACCTTTATGATGTAGGCATTGTATACGATTTTATTCGTTTGATTTCTAGGTTCATTCCAACACATTTACAATTGCATTTATATCTTTAGTTCATAAAATCGGTAGTAAGAAATGTGTAACA
>NW_011895393.1:2219-4596 GCF_000151845.1 Pteropus vampyrus | reverse complement strand
CACAGAGAGGAAGTTGGGGAGTTCCAACTTTGTGTGTGTTGGAAAGATAATTTTTATTCATATATATAACCAGTAGTGTCCTTGCAGACTCGCTAGTTTTCTAACTATGCTGATTTGTGTGGGAGAAAAGAAGACAAACTCTTTTTAAAAGACTGGGCTAAGACATCCATTCAAATTTCAAGCTTATACAATTTGTCTTGTTTCCCATTGGAGAAACATCTAGGATTCCCTTTGCAGTTGACTTCAGGATCCTAACTTGCAGTGAGAAATGCTTTTTGGTAGTATTTCTGCCTCTTCCAACACCAGGTCATAACTGTAGGTGAGAAAGATAGCATCTTGGAAGGTTTCAATAAATATGGCACAACCTTAACTCAGGTTTATTTATATTTTCCTTAGTATCACAAGTAAGTTGATACAGTGAGAGAAGAAAAATAAAATGTAGGCCAGTATTTTTGTAGTTTATTATTATTTTTTTATATTTGATAGTACTCTAATAGGGAAACATTTTTACTCTGCAAATATTCCTCTTTTAGGTTATGTATTATTTCAGAAAATTAAATTGCATATTCTGTTTATGAACAGTAGTTTAATTAGAGTAGTTCCAAAAATAAGAACCAAATTGTTAGGAAATTTGAGTTTTGCTTTCCATGAAAGCATTCATCTTATATTTGGAACAAGTCTCTAACTATACAATGAAGTATTAATTATTACAAATCTATAATCATTTTTCTTTCTTAGTTAATGATATGAGAATATGCTTCCATAATTTATTTCTGAGTTCTTTAGTGTACTAGAAGTTACATTGATTTGAGTTATATTGCATTTCTTTCTCTTTCATAGAAGGAGTGAAAGGCATAGGTGAAATAAATCACAAAATTTGTATTTATAAATATCAACTTTTAGTTTTGGATTTGTGTCAGTTAATGACTTCTTTTCTGCCACTTTCCATATAATGCTTCAAAATCTCTAGTATTTTGGTTTCTGCTTTTTCTTTATTATTATTATCAGCTAATAAAGTACTTCTAGAGATGGAAACGATTGCCTCAGAGGTGATAAATTTCCTTTCACAAGGGCATTAAATAGCAGAGATTTTGTAGGGTGGTTGGATTAAATGAAACCTGACCCCCTTCTTCTCTCATTGCCTATTATTATATAAAGCTTACTTCAGATCATCAGACTATACCTCACATTTTACTCTTAGCCCTCTCCAGTTAACTGTACCTCCATCTTTCTAAACCTTTCTTTTAATTAAGCCTAACAAGCATTTGTTAAATACCTGTTTTGTATAAGACTATTATAGTCACTCTGGAAGAATCAAATTAACTATAATGTATAACTTTGTATATTTAAAATTTTTCCAAATGTTTTACAATTAAAACAAGCACAAAAGCAATAAGCACTATTTGCCAAGAAAAAAAGAAAAAAAAAGTGATTAAAGTGAATAGTATACAGCTCCTGATGTCCAAGAGCTTACAATTAAAGAGAGATGGAGTGACGGATATGTAAGAATGCTTTCCTAAAGTCCATGAGTTTTGGTCATTTCAATAATTCCAGCATCTCTCTAGCAATTCTGTATGTGATGCAAAACTTATGCATATATTTCATGCATGGTTTAGGAATAATTAATACATTAAAATGATATGCTAAATGGCTAAATTAATTCATTAAAATGACTTTTATTCTTTACACAGGATAATAAGTTTATATATTAAAAACAAATATTGATTTACTACTATGTACTAATCACTGTAAGAATGAATAATCTTTTTAAAGCACAGTTTCAGGTTATAGGACATTAGATACATAGTCATCCCAAGCTCCTACATTTTGTATATGGTATAGCTGTTTCAAAGCCTTTCTCATATCCTTGAGAAAGTAAGGTATTGTTCAGATCATCTGGACTGAATATGTAACTGAACCCAGTTAAGGCCTCTATATAAACATAAGATTCTGGTGGGCAGGTGCAGAGACCTACCCATCCTGTAGGTTACCCAGACAAGCCTTCTGTGTAAGTCCCCTTGCTTATTCAACCTGACACATACCAGTCTGGAGTGGCCGGTCTCTTTCTTCAGTCTCTTCTTGCTCTTCATGTGTAGGAGCCAGTTTCAGATTTCACCCAGGAAACCTCTGGGGTTTCAAACCAACAAAAAGTGGCAATATAACAATATCAAGAAAAGGGCATGGAACAGATTATAGAAAAAGGGGAGAAAGAGCCCTTAAAACATCAAGATATGATGTTCACATCTCTTCTATATTTAAAAGAAATTAGTTGGTATTAGTCTTTAACAGCTGAAACTTCTGAAGAACTGAAGTGGATTCCCTTATGATTGCATGTTTTATTATTAGAACCCTTTTTAGCCTTGAGATTTTCCTTTTA
>NW_011895393.1:0-740 GCF_000151845.1 Pteropus vampyrus | reverse complement strand
AAGGGAGAAGCTACCTCTTGGGGGTCTCTTCTGTAAGGCACCAATCCCAATGGTGAGGGCTCTGTCCCATGACCTAATCACCTCATAAAGGCTCCGCCTTCTAATACCATCACCCTGGAGTCAGGATTTCAATGTAATGAATTGCAGAGGGGGAGGCAGGTATTGGGTACAAGCATTCAGAGCATAGCAGAGTATTTGCTTTCTTTTCCTACCACATTCTTCAGGAAAAGTCTTGCCTTGACAAATTAGAACTTCTGATTTTTTTTTTTTGCTACTGAATTGGGACAAAAGCAGTGAAGGAGAAGAACCTTTTGGAAATATCTTACAAAATTGGTTTGGGGGAGAGTAGAAGAATAAGGTGAGGGAGAAGCTGAGGTGTTTATGAGACATTGATGGGCAAGGAAAGGGAGAAGTTTTAAAAAGTGTGGGTCTGATCAATGTATATCTACAATTTTTTTTTGAGAAATTACAAGTAAAAATTTTTTTAAATTGTATTTTGTTAGTTTCAAGTATACAGTACATTGGCTAGACATTTATATAGTTTATAAAACTATCCCCCTAATTGCTCTTTCTCTCCTCTGGCTCTCTACCTAGCCATTACATTAATGTTTTTGATTAGTTAGTTCTTTTTGTTCCTTAGATTCCGCATATAAGTGAAATCATATGGAATCTATCTTTCTCTGTCTGACTTATTTCACTCAGCATAATAACCTCTAGGTCCATCCATGTTGTTGCAAATG
>NW_011895392.1:3425-5101 GCF_000151845.1 Pteropus vampyrus | reverse complement strand
AGGGACTGTAAACTGACAAGGTCCTTGCAATCTGTAAGGTCAACCAAGTGTTGCCTCGCCTAAAAAAAAATCTAAGATCTGCGTGCTGTCTTAGTGTGCTTTTTACACATTTTGAATGATAGTGTTCTAAGGTAGTTAGACTGGGTGCAGAGGCTTGCCATTTGCTGGAGGAAGTAAGATGTCTTCACCTTCAACATTTCTCAGCTTTCTGTGCTTTCTTTTCACTGGACTCTTCTTCAGGAACAATGCTTTCTTTGACAGCAAATGGAAGAGGCAGTCTCTTTTTTTGTTACGCCTACAGCACCTGGTCTTCCTAGGTGGTCTCCCATCCAAGTACTAACCAGGCCTGACCCTGCTTAGTTTCCGAGATCAGATGGGATTGGGCATGTTCAAGGTAGCATGGCCTTAAACAAGGCAAAGTCTTTAATTAAAAATTGTCATTACTGCCTCCCTTCCCCCACTCTACAATATGTGTAAGTTCAGGCATAGGACAAATATCCATTTTCTGACACCAGGCTATGTTCTTGACAAAAAAAGGAAATATTTCAAATTGTATTTTTGTATGCTACCCTGCAGGTTTTTACATTCTGGGAAAATTGTGCCAGAAAAAGATTTATATGTGTGTGTGTAGTAAAGACTGAGGAAGGCCTTATGAAAAAGGAAGAGAGAAAAGAAAGCCAATAGGATACTTGGGCTGCACACAATCTCAGATGAATTTTAGGAGAGGGAACAGATGGAAGTTGACCTGGAAATTGCCGATGTTCTTGAAAAATCTTTTGTGTACCCGCAAGAGTTCCTGTGCCTACTAGCCAAGGTAATTGGTAATATCAACCACAAACAGAAGAACTGATATTTGGAAGGTACAATCTACCAATGTACAAATAACACTTCAACAATGGTTTCCTTGGAATCAATTCACCATCTAGTTGGAGAGACCACACACACATATACACACACACATGCACACACACGATAACATAAAGAACAGTGAAAAGATGACTTTCGGTTAAACTTAGCCAATTGAACCTATGTGTTTATTATTCCTCCTGAAATATAATGGAAATGGCAGAAAGAAAACAATATAAACTCATAAGGCAAAGAGAAAATGGGAGGAGATGAAAGAGATGAGAAATACAAATCTTTTGAAAGCTGGAAAGTTGCTGGAATAGTGGATGCCAACTTAAACAACCAAGAAAGACCAAAGCGTAAGTCTGCAGTCAAAGTCAACAGGAAGCAAGCCAATTTATGCCACAGAGAGGCTCCAAACTTACTGATGCCGTACACTTGGTAGCCAAGGTTCTTGCGGGGCTTGAAGACAGAAATATTGGTGGAAAGTTGGTGTAAGAAGCTATACCTCTGAGCTCCTCTCCTGTTCATGCTGTCTTAGTGGGTTGATTTTTAAATTATTTTGTATCCCTTTACTGTGACATTTTGTGAGTGAGCAATAGTGAACACCTGTATTCGACCTGCTATGATTAAAGAGTATTACATTAATTTAAAATCAAATAAGATACAACGGAAGTTGCCTCATGCTAAGAGCCTCTAGGGGTACAGACAATAAATGCCATTAGACCATGCTGGTAAATCCCCGGCACTAGATCTTACTCTCCCCAAAATTCTGGACAAAATCAAGAATGAAAAACCATGAAACTGCTGAGTAACTTTTTTATATGGAT
>NW_011895392.1:0-2020 GCF_000151845.1 Pteropus vampyrus | reverse complement strand
CAGTATTTCATCTCTTCTTATGGCTGAGTAATATTCCATTGTATATATGTACCACAGCTTCTTTCGCCAATCATCTATCATAGGACACTTCAGTGCTTCCATGTCCTGGCCACCATGAATAATGATGCTAAGAACATTGGTGTGCAAATATCTTTTTGGATATGGGTTTTCAAGTCTTTGAAGTAAATACCCAGTAGAGGGATTGCTGGTTCATATGGTAGATCAATTCTTAGTTTTTTGAGGAACCTCCGTGCTGTAATCCGTAGTGGCTGTACCAATTTTCAGTCCCACCAGCAGTGTATAAGAGTTCCTTTTTCTCCACATCCTCTCCAACATTTGTTATTACTTGTCCTGTTGAGAGTCATTCTTGTTCTTATGACTATACACGGTTCATTCCCTTTTTGTTGGTGAGTAGCATTCCATCGTATGGACATGCTAAATGTGTTTTTCCGTTCATGTATTAATGGACATTTACATTGTTCCCAGTTTGGGGCTATTACAAATAAAGCCACTATGAACATTTATGTACAAGTCTTTGTATGGATATGTGCTTTTATTTCTCTTGGAGAAAGTCCTGTGGAGAATGACTAAATATACTATGAACCCTAAAGCGAGCAACAAAATAACAAAACAAAGTGTTATAGCTAATAACCCTTTATCTCCAATAAAGGAGATAAATGGAATCCAAAACAAACAAACAAACAGGAAAAAGACAACAAAAATCAAATGAGACAAATAGACAAAAAATATCAAAATGATAGATTGAAACCTAATCATGTCAATAATTTCATTAAATGTAAAATGGTCTAAATACTCCCATGAAAATGTAGGGACTATCAAATTGCATAAAAGAGTAAGACATGCTGCCGATCAGAAATGCACTTTAAATATGAGCACACAAATAGAAACTCTAACACTAATAAAAGATAAACTAGAGAGGCCATATTAACATTTGACAAAGTAGATTTCAGAAGAAAGAATATTACTAGGGTTAAAGAAGCTCATTTTGTATGATAATGTGGTTAATTCATCAGAAGGACATAGAATCCTAAACATTTATACACCAAATAACAGATCATGAAAATAAATGAAGCAAAACTGATAGAAATAAAATAAGAAATAGACAAATTCACAATTATGGTCAGAGATTTCAGTACTCATACTCAACAACTGGTAGAAATTCAGTAAAGGTGTAAAAGACTTGAACAACAGAACCAACCAATTTGACTTAAATAACATTTATAAAACTCTTCACCCAGACAGTAGCAGAATGCACGTTCTTTTCAAAGTGCACCCAGAACATTTACTAAGGTACATTTACCAAGGTGGCTCATATTCTAGATCATAAAGCAGTCTTAATAAATGTAAAAGTATTCAAGTCATACAAGGTATACACGAGGTATACCCGACTATGATGGAATCGAATTAGGAATCAATAACAGACACATCTCTGGAAAGTATCCCAATATATGGAAACTGAATTTTATTCCCCTTTGAATTATTCCCTGTTTGAATTTTATTTCCTTTTACTTTACAAGTTTAAACATTTATAAAAAGTACAAAAATACATTTTGAAAAACGGAGTTCTCTTTATAAGAAAGTTTTAACCACAAATTCAGTTTCTTTGTAAATATATAGCTTTTCTGGTCATCTGTTCTTGAGTGAAACCTGTTAGTTTGGCTTTCGAGGAATTTTCCTATTTCATCTAATATATTAAATGTGTAAAGTTGTCATACCATTCCCTTAGAATCTTTTTAATATCTGTGGAATCTACAGTGATAAGTAATGATATTGGCGAGGTGGTGATATTGGTAATTTGTATCTTCTCTCTTTTTATCCCAAGCAGTCTGGCTAGAGATTTATCAACTTTATTAATCTTCTCATAGAAATATCTTTTGGATTCATTGACTCTTTCTGTTGTCTGTCTGTTTTCTATTTTATTGATCTCTGCTCTGACATTTATTATTTCCTTGCTTTTGCTTGTATTGGGATTTATTTGGTTTTTTTAGTTTCTTAAGGT
>NW_011895391.1:8406-9231 GCF_000151845.1 Pteropus vampyrus | reverse complement strand
GGTCGGGGTGCCTTGGTCCGCCTCTTGCCCAAAAGCCCCTTCCTGCCCAGGTGCTGCCAGGCCTGGGCCCTTGGGCTCCTTCCCACCACACTGCCTTCCTCCGCAGATCCTCGTGTCTCGGGCAACGGCCAGTGCCTGCTATTTTCAAACGAGGATTTTATAATTTTCATTTGTCGGGGGTTTGGGAGGAAATAGAACAGGGGCACATGACCTATCGGAACTTAATTGTTTTTGCTGTCGTTAGGGAAATTTGGTTTTGAGAAGAATTGTTTATCTTAAACACTAAAGCCGAGTTTCAAGAAGATAACTCGGTCAACTTCCGGAGTTGTTTCCTCTGGTAGTTTTATGCATTCTATTTTTAAACCATCTTTTGCAAAGTATTTGTTTTGGGTCATTGAAACGCATGGCTTGTTCTCTGACATAGGAAGAACCTAATTTAATTTGGTTATGGCGAACTCTTCATATTTTCATATTTTTAGCCTCAAAATATAAGACATTTTAATTACGATTTAAAAAAATTATTTTATTTGCCTTAAGCACCATTGAATCATTAGACCAAGATAATATACTGAAAGGTAATTTTAAAGATATGTCTCAAAAGTATTCTGTTTAAAGTCTTCAAAGTTTGACTATTGTAAATTTAGCCTAATATTTTACTGAAATCCAGTAATAAACAAAATTTTACTTTTGTTAAGGATCCTTCTTCCAAAGGTCTAACCTGGCCAATCCAACTGTATGCTGATCTCTTCCCTGTATTAGTCCTTCATCTGTGTATCTCACCCTCCTTCCTACACTAAACGTTGGAGTTTAATAATTCTCTTCTTC
>NW_011895391.1:0-2311 GCF_000151845.1 Pteropus vampyrus | reverse complement strand
CAGGAAAAAGTTTGGCACATTCCAGGAATTGAAAGGAGACCTATGTGGTTAAAGTTGTGAGTGACTGGGAGTGGCCGGGGTCAGATCCGGCAAAAGCTTTTTATATGAGCACTCTGAATCCATTGCAGGGTGTTAAGCCAGCGTGTTAAGTGGAGGACTGGCATAATACAGCATGTTTTGTTACTGATTTTAGTGTGATCCAAGAATGAACGCAGAAAGACCTGTAAGGAGGCATCCACATTATGAAAGCAAGGGAGGATGGTGGTGGAGGATACTCGTAGTGGAAATCAAGAGAAGGACTTGAACTATAGTTTAGAGGTAGAAAGAGGACTTCCTGACAGATTTTAATGAGTAAACTAAAGAGAAAAGGACTAAGTTTCTTGCTTGAACAACTGAGTGTGTGTGGATTTCTTGAGATGACAAAGCCTGGAGAGAAACCGTTTTGAGTATTAAGTTTGAATTTGGACTTAGGCCAAGTTTGAGTGCTTATTGTGGCATCCAGTAACATCCAAATGTTATCAGACATTTTTCCCCTAAAGTTTTGTACTTGTCCAACCCCAAGCTCACCTTCTTCAGATCTTTTCTCAAATGTTACATTCTCCATGAGACCTTTCTTGGCCAGCCTGGTTAAAATTAAAAGCCCCATGCCACCTGTCTCCTTTCTCTGCTTAATTTTTCTCTGTAGTAATTATCATCACTTGATATATATTTGAATTATATGCTTATTGACTGTGTATAACATAAGATCTGTGAGGTTAGGGATTTTTTTGTATGGCTCTTTTTCCCCAGCACCTAAAACAAAGTGACCTGTAGTAAATGCTCAGAATACATTTGTTAGCTGAATATACGAAACCGTTTGAAGGATTCTGTGCTGTTTTCCATGACTAAATTTTCTTTTTAAGATTGTCCGGCTTTTGGCTTAAAACAATTCAGTTCTCTTTTTAAAACAAATGACATTTTATAGGATATTTTATATATGTGTACCTATGCACACATATGCACACACACGGGTTGGCATTGCTTTTTTAAGGTTAAAAAAGTTAAATACATAATTTGTATTTTCATTCTTTAATTTTTAGGTTACAACTGATGGAAAGCCAAAAATCATTGATATCATTGACACTACAGGGAGTGGTGATGTGAATACTGCTACAGTAGTAGAGCCAAAAGATGGTGAAATTATTGGTCTTTCGGGAAGAGTGCTTAAGGTTGGAGCTTTTATCTTTTTACTGAATTTTTTTTTTGTATTGTCACCTCAAACCGTCAATGCTTTTAACTTACATTTAATAGTATGGTAAGTATTAGTTAGCTATTGCTGTATAACAAATTACTCCAAAACTTTGTGGTTTAAAATAACCATTTATTTTCATAGTTTCTGTGAGTCAGGAATCTGGGTGTGACTTAGCTGGGTGCCTCTCATTCAGGATCTCTTCTGAGCTTGCCGTCTACCAGGGCTGTGGTTTCATCTGAAGACTCAACTTGGGTGGGGAAGGGGTGTTTGTTTCCAAGCTCGATCAAGTGGCTATTGGCAGTCTTTAGTTCTTCACCATGAGGAACTCTTCATGGGGCTGCTTCACAACATGTAGATGTCTTCCCCCTGGGGGAGTAATCCAAGAGAAAGTGTCCAAAGTAGAGGCCGTGGTCTTTTCATAAATTAATCTCAGAAGTGACATCTCATCACTTCTGTCATGTTCTTTTCACTAGTTGTGAGTCATTAAAATTAACACACACTTGGAGGCAGGGAATTTTACAAGAGCATGAATACCAGCAGGGTGGGGGTCATTAGGGGCCGTCTTAGAAGAAGTCATTGTCTTGTTTGGTGGCAGGCTTAGAATTGAGGTATTTTATTTTTAATGTGGTTGCCAAATTCTAAATATGTTTAAGTTTGAATGGAAAGGTAGGAAAAGTGACCAAGTGACAGTTTTGCCTTCATCTTTTCTGCCCCTTATGAGAATTTGAACATGAAATATTTAGGCTTTAATAATTATGGACTTGTCTTATATCATGTACTTGGTAGAAAGGCTGGGGGTAAGCTAACATGAAAAATAATTAGAAAACAAGCAGCAGTTCATGAAATAGTAGCTAATGAGTTTGTTAGATGGCAAGAATTTGTGATTCAGGACTCTTATAAACCAATAAGCGGAATTACTTTGGAAGAGACATTTGTGATTATTTATATTTAAGTCTTTTTATCTTTTACTATCTACCTAAATTATGTTTAGGCATTGTCTTTTGGATAAGATTGTCATGGCAGTGGATTGGTTGTCTGTGCTATATAACATATTAACAAAAACTTTGCAGCTTAAAACCA
>NW_011895390.1:0-4486 GCF_000151845.1 Pteropus vampyrus | reverse complement strand
TAAAATATAGTTGTCATATGTTGCTGAGATTTTGATAGGAATTACATTAAACCTACAGATCAATTTCAGTGTAATTGAAATCTTTAAAATATTATGCTGAGTTTTTCAGTCCATAGTCATGGTATGTCTATTTATTTAGGTATTCTTTGATTCTTTTTGTCAGCCTTTTGTCATTTTCATCATACAGATTCTGTTCTGTTAGATTTATATGGAATTTTTTCTTTGGAAGAATTGTAAAGGTATTGTGTTTTTAATTTTAAAAAGTTTTGTTAGTATGTAGAAATGCAATTGATTTTATGTTTGATCTTGTTTCCTATGACTGCTGAATTTCTACTCTAAGTTTTATAGTTTTAGGTTTTTCAATTAGGTCTATTATATATTTTGTGTTAATTTTTAATATGATGTAAGGCATGGATTGATCTTTTTATTTGCATATGGGTATATAATTATTATAGCACTATTTGCTGAAAAGATCATCCTTTATCCACTAAATTGCCTTTGCATCCTTGTCAAAATTCAGTTTTCTCTCTGTGTGTGTACCTATTTCTATACTCTGAATTCTAGTCTGTTAACTAATTGTCTCTCTTGATGTCAACATCACATTGTCTTGTTATAGCCTTATAGTAAGTCTTGAAATTAGATTGCCTTAGACTTACAACTTTGTTCTATTTTTAAAAAGCTGTGTAGACTCCTAAATTTCTGCATTTCCATATGGATTTTAGACTCAGCTTGTCAGTTTCTACAAAAATGCCTTTCAGTATTTTGATTGGACTTTTATTGAATCTGTAGATCATTTTGGGGAGAATTGACATCTTAACAACTTTGAGTCTTTCTATGCATGAACAAGGTCTTTTTTAATCCCTCTCAGTGATGTTTTGTAATTTTCAAGTCTTCAAATATCTTTTGTTGTATTTATCCCTCAGAATTGTATACTTTTGATGATATTGTAAATATTATTGTCTTTCAAATTTCAGTTTCTGGATTTCTTTATAAAAATGTTCTTTATTTAAAATAGGATTTTTTTTCTTGTTTCCTGCAAGTTGCTAAATTTATTCATTTCATCAGAATTAATCATTGGATTTTCTACATAGATGATTGCATCGTTTGTGAATAAAGATGTTTTTACTTTCCATTCTTTATGCTTTTTATTAATCTTTTTACATTTAGTCTACTGGGCTCCAATTTAATTTTGAATCAAAATGGTAAAAGTGGACATCTTTGTCTTGTTTCTGGTGTTTGAGGGAAAGCTTTCATTCAGTGTGATATCAACTGTAGGTATCACAAGTCGAGGAGTTTCCTTCTATTTATAGTTTGAAGAGAATTTTTACAAATCAGGAATGAATTGGATTTTGTCACATGCTTTTCTGCGTCTATTGAAATGATCTTTTTTTCTCTTCTAGCTTGTTAATATGAGGTTTATATTGATTTTCAAGTGTTAAATGAATTTTGCATTTCTGGGATAGACCCACTTGGTTATGATGTATTGTTCATTTTTTAAAAAAATGATTTTCTTGACACTTTTTACTCTGTGTGTTTCTATTTGAGTATTTTCTACTGATATGTTTTAAGTTTATTCTTTCCTCTCTGTCTTACTGGGAAGTCCATCAAAAGAATTATTCTTATTTGATGTGTTTTTTTATTTCTAGTAATTCCTTTTAGCTCTTTTTGAAAAAAAAATTATCTGTATGGTAAAATTCCCCACTGTTCATATTATCCTTCCTTTTCACTATTTTTCTTAAAATACTCATCATAGTTATTTAAGTTTCTGTCTCGTAATCCTCACACTGAGGCCATGTCTGGATCAAGAATCTTTCCTTTCTTGGTGATTACTGTCATAGACTGCCATTGCCTTGGGCTGTTTGTAGGACCCAAAGTGTCTTAAGAGTTTGCTCAGTTCTCCCACTCTGCCCCAACTTCAGCATACACTGCCCTCCCATACTTCAGCCAGTTCTTTCTTAGCTCCCCTATTAATTCTTACGATTGTAGAACACAGTTGCCTCATATTCTGTATAAGGCTCAGAATTCCTGTGGGGTCTCTTCGTTTTCCTTTATTGTGCCAATTTTTTTTTTTTCAGTATTCTCTTCAGGCTACTGAAGATTTTAAACTCTCAAACCAGCCCATATTTGGCCTTCAAAATTTCATATTCATGTCTATGTTATCCTTTTATTCTTGCTGCCCTTTCAAAGATAAAATAACTTAGGTACCTTTTCTTTCAAGAGGAGTCTGTCACTTTTTATATTTTAGCTTAGTAGATTTCTTGGTGACCTCAGCTTTCTGATGAGTTAAACCATCATTTTTTTTTAAAAACTACGATTTTGTAGGTTATCTGGCTTTGTTGTTGTTTTTGTTGTTAGGGTTGGAGAGATATTTCCCTGTGACTTTCTATGTTCTAAGCAAGAGTGGAAATTCCTAATGTCTTTTGAGTCCTGGTCCCAATTGTCTCTGATATTATGAAGCATTCCTGCCCCATCATCCTTCCATTGAATTCCTCCTTTTGCTTAAGCTGAGTTGAGTCTGGTTCACCTCATTACAACCACAGTGTCCTGACTCATACAGCAATGGGAAAAGCACTGGGAAAATGTAATGTAGGAAATGGCACTGCCCCCTATTAGAAATGCCTTCATTTTTTTACCTGCAAAACGGGTGAAATTCCTGGCCCTGTCTGCTCACGTGTCTCTTGGGAGATTCTTCTGGAATAAAGGATGTGAATGAGCTCTGTGAAAATGCACAATCAACATGTATACGTTATTACTAATGATAAAGTCTTTTTTTCCCCACTGCTTCAGTATTTATGGAACCCAGGTGTTCTCTCCATTGGTACTTCCACTTTCTGGTTTAAGTCCATCATTTCTCAACAGGAGCTTACTATTTGAGATACCCAGCCTGAGCACTTTAGGTATCTGTGCTATCCTTATTATAGATATGGCCTGTGGATTCCTGACTCCAGCTCCTACTGTATGATGTTAGAGAAATAGTATAACATCCCAAAGCCTCAGTTTGTTTATAAACCAGTGATAAAGACAGCATATAATCTCAAAGAGTTGTAAAATTAAATGCCATCTTTGTGGTCTGTATCTGGAATGCTGAAAGTGATTTGCCCAAGGCCATGCAATAAGTTTGCATCAGGGCTAGGCTGAAGCCCAAGTCTGTGATGCAAAAAGCATCATTTGGAATCACTGAGTTCTGTGGTCTCTGAATAGCTTCCCTGGGCTCCTCCTCACCTTTGTTACATATTCTAAAAAACCACCCTTTTAAAGTCTCTCCCTTGCCCCCAAAGCTTTGTTTGTTCCTGAATGTCAGGAACTCTCTCCACATCTTCAGCTAGCATTCAAGGCTCCTGACAGTCCTTGACAACACTTACCTGTCAAACATGCCTTATTGTTATGTTTCGCTATATGTGCCTTGGCTGTGCCTTGAATGATGAGTAAGCTGAGGACAGGCAAAAATGAGAGGGCCATTGTAGGTTGTGTGGGACATTTTCAGGGGGTGAAATGATGGAAGCAAAGACCAGGGGACAGGTAAGCAAGGTGGCATATATGGGAAGCAGTGAGCAAGCTGTTGGATACATGAAAGGTGTGCATTGTGAAAGGTGAGGCTGGAGTATCATTTGTAGCTGGATGATTCAGACCACGAGCACAGGTCTAAGATGCCTAGTTCTCGTTCAGTAGGTGAAAGGGAATCCACAAAATTGGTTTGAGAGGTAAAGACACGGCCATCTGCATACCCTGCAAGGCTTCTTCAGTCTGATTTCAATCTGTCTCAGAGGTCACTCGGTCTGGAGTACACTCTCAGGATCCCTGTCCCACATCATTCCCCTCGCGGTCTCTGGAAGGCCCAGCCTTACCCACTGTCAGAAAAGTACCGTCTTCAGCCTCACACTGCTGAAACACCACAGCCTGAAGCCCTGAAGAAGACATAGAATATGACTGCAAGATTTCAACTTCTGCTTGTCCACACAGAAATCTATGTGTCAGTTTGAACTGTAAATTGGGGGTAAAAGCATCTACTTTGGAGGGTTACCATGTGGATTAAATTAGATAAAGTAAGAAAAGTACACAGGCACAAGTCTGGCATTCTGAAGCCAGCCCTCAGTAAAGACTTCTGCCCTGACCTCCCCTTGGAATAGTCTTCCCTCTAGCACAGGGGACCCCAATCCCAGGCTGTGGACCGGTACTGGTCTGTTGCCTGTTGCCTGTTAGGAACTAGGCCGCACAGCAGGAGGTGATCAGTGGGCGAGTGGAGCAAAGCAAAGCTTCACTTGTATTTGTAGCCGCTCCCCAGCACTAGTAACACTGCCTTAGCTCCACCTCAGATCACTCTCATAGAAGCACTGGTCCCTGGTGCCAAAAAGATTGAAGACTGCTGCTCTAGCACATTCCATTCACAATGTGGTCTGAGGATGCAAACAAGCTGCTCTCCACTTGTCAAATGTGTGGGTATCACCTAAGAGGTAAGCCACTCAGTTTATGCCTTCAAGAAAGCACA
>NW_011895389.1:3687-5212 GCF_000151845.1 Pteropus vampyrus | reverse complement strand
AATTGTGAATCCCCAAGTGGGATTGGATAACATAGACCAGGAGCAACTCATAGGACTAATATGCCACAGAATACCTTTTGAGAAATTTTAGTGAATGGCCTGAAATGATGACAAAATAAAGAGATGAGCATATGCATTCATTGTGTGTAACTTTGATGTTATATTTTGAAATGGATATTTTTTAAAAAAAATTAAAAATTACATGACAAATTGCTAGCAACCTCAAAAAGATGGATGGAAGATGGAAGGGCAGAAGGAAGGGAGGGGCTGTACTAACTACTACCACACCAAATTATTTTCTGCTTTAGCTAACGGGAAAGGCAACTTATTCTTTATCTTGAAGTACTTTCATGTCAATAGCACTTATTAATGGCTCCCAATAGTCTAAATAAGAGAATCTACTATATAAGACAAAAATAATCAGGAGACCAGGAGCCCAGAGCCAAAAAGAAATTAGAATAGGTCTAGTAAAATTGAGGGCAGGTCTAAAATAAACTGTAATATTTACTTTTTAATTTAGTTTTCTAAATAAGTTATGCCAATCTTTCCTCCAGGTATATGTTATTTGTTATTTCATCTGTGGGTTATTTTCTAAATTCTCTGACTTATCATAATGTTTTCTGAAAAAGTTATTAATAGAAAGAAGCTCCTTTTCTTTGTTTAGTAAAAAATTTAAAACTGTTATATTTTAAACCAAAATGAAGGGATTGTTTAAAAAGCTATGTCAAATAGGTGCAGTCAAGCTATACTTAACTGTAACAGGGACTTGAATCATTAGCCAAGTACTATGTTTCTCAAAGTATCTTCCATAGAAGTTACTTCTTAGGACTATTGAGATTTTTAGAGAGAAGAGAATGGTACAGTATTATAAAGTTTGAGAACTTCTTCGTCAAACAATGTCAAACATGTTTCATTGCTGCAGAACCTCTGAGAAACTTTAATATGCAGTGTTTAGTAAACAATCACCTAGTGACATAGAGAATGACTGGGTATGACAAAGTTGATTTTTGGTTATTCCTGACAGTGTGGAGAGAAAACTAGTCTTTCATAGTATTTGCTAAATAGACTATATTAGCGTCTTATATATTCAATAAAATATATAAGTTTTAAATTGATCGAATGTGAGAAAAGAAGGCTCTTTTGGAAAGTGTGCTTTGTTTCAGTTCAACATATCCTTTCATTGAGAATGTGATGGCCTTTTGAGTGACTTCCAGGAAGATATGTGGTACTTTCTCTACTTCAGTATTGTCATAGCCCCCTCTTTTAGATAATAGCAATTGAATATTTTTTTTTCCAAAGAGAACTTATATTAAACCTGGAAGACTTTTTTTTTTTTTGCTTATGTGTTTACTTTTCTAAAATCTCAATATAGTACCTATGTATTATATGATATTTGGAAAAGATAGCAAGTATGAGTCAGAAAAAAAAATGTTTTTCTTTCCTATGACTGATAACATTACTATGAACATCTTTTGTCCTAAATGATTTAGATAATCTCTCATTATTTCTTCAAATTTACCACAAG
>NW_011895389.1:0-1932 GCF_000151845.1 Pteropus vampyrus | reverse complement strand
GAGAGAGAGAGAGAGAGAGAGAGAGAGAGAGAGAGGGCGCTGAAGAGAAATATTTTAATAAATTGGTTAAGATAAACGTGGGAGCTGGCAAGCTGTAGGGTAAGCCCACAGACTGGAAATTCAGTTAAGAGTGGATGTGATAGTCTTGAATTCAAAAGCTGGAAGCTCCGGCAGAATTTCTATATTTCAGTTTAGAGGCAGAATTCTTCCTTTGTAGGCAAACCTTTGCTCTTAAGGCTGTTGACTGATTGGATGATACCCCTACCTACATTATGGAGATTAATCTGCTTTACTTAAAGTCAACTGATTGTAAATATTAATCACATCTATAAAACACATTTACAGCAACATTTGGAGTAGTGCTTAATCAAACAACTGCTCGCCATAGGCTAGCCAAATTGATGAATAAAATTAACCATCACAGATGTCTCCTTGTTCTAACATTCCACTATGGCTAGATACTATGGCTAATACAGTATAGGCTTTATTTTATAATAGATTTATTCCAAAACACTAACTGTTCATGGATCTGCTCTCTAAATACACATACCAATTTACCCTTACCTCTATTTTCATTGTCTCCAAGCATACAGTAATTTGCTTTATTTAGGTATTGTCTAAATTTTCAGCAGTATAAAAAAAGCTAAATTTTATTTCTTACCATTTAAGAAAGATGGTATGTGGCTTATCAATCTTCATCATGTGGCTTGTTTTGCCCAGATTACGTCATTAAAATTTGATTACTGTTTTGTTTTCATCTGCTTATTCTGGTTTGACCTAAATAATATTTTTTTTTACCAGTTTATAATTCTTTACCGTTTTCTGAAATCTCACACAGTTGAATTAGATGCAATTAGGGAAAAATGGAAAACTGTAAATTAGATAAAACCGTTTAAAGCAATTATTTAATTATCTTAATTATTCAAGAATTCTAAATTGTCTTGCAAATATTTGTACTCATAAAATATGTTTTCTTTTTTATTAGCCCTTTATATTTCCAGATTAACTTTATAACATGATATCAGTGCCTTCTCCATTCTCCACTAAATATTGAAGTATATATGTAAAAAGAAGAAATCATGAAACATTTAATAAAAATAATGACAGAAAAAACTATGGGAGAGAGGTATAACATGGCAAAAGAGGTTGAAATGAGCAGGAAAAAACAGACCCTTCTACATTTGGAAGCCGAAAAACCCATTGAGGCAAAAAAAGTTAAGAATAGATTTTGCCTCCCTCCCATTGTCAATATTGACTCATGTTTGTTCTATTGGCCAGAAAACTAGGCAGCCACTTCTCTGAGACACAGTGACCAATTTCTGAAATGGCCAGAGTCTTGCTTGCCATTTCCTCTTCCCTGCCCCCATTTAGGTTTCTGTCTTTCTACATCCATTGGAACAATGGTTTCTATACCTACCTGATGTGGGAATAAATATTTAACTATTTATTGAGCACCTACTATAGATAGGAACTATTCTAGGTATTGAGGACACAACATTAAAAAAAAATCATGTCTTCATGGTGCTTACATACTAGTAGGAGGAGACAAATAATAAACTAAAAAGAATAAATTAATAAACTACATGGTACGTGTCTTGGGTTGCTATAATAAAAATGCCGTAGATAGGGTTCTTAAACAATAGAAAATGATTTCTCACAATCCTGGAGGCTGAAAATCTGAGATCAGGGTGCCAGTAAGGTCAAGTTCTTGGCTAGGATCCTCCTTGTTCACAGGTAGTTGTCTTCTCATTGTATCTTCACATGGCAGAAAAAGAGAGAGATGTAAATATTTAGTCCATAGCAGTATGTTAGAAAGTGATCAATTTTATGTTACAAATAAAAAAGAGAGAGAGAGATGTGAAGAAAATCTGACTGTAATATCTGTCGCCCCATTGATTTTCAGGATTGATTTAGCTAATCTGACCAGCTAGG
>NW_011895388.1:4719-5089 GCF_000151845.1 Pteropus vampyrus | reverse complement strand
TGCGGATGGCCAATGGGGGAATAAAATCTACGTGGAACAGGACGTTGCTAGGGCACGTGGCACATGGTTGTATTTCAAAGGCTTCAGGGTCAAAGAGCCTGGATGCAAATTCCAGCCTCACTGCTCAATATCTGGATGACCTTGTGTAATATACTGAACCCCTCTGAGCCTCAATGCCCTCACCTGTAAAAGGGTGGGGGCGGGCGGGCAAATGCTAATGCATGTAAATTACTTAACTCTTTGTGGCTACGTACAGCATTTTGATTACTGATTTTGCTATTTTCCTTAGCCTCTTGCCTCCCACAGTCAAGAGGGGCCCTTGGTTTATCCTTGCTTGTCCCTCCAGCCCACTGTCCACTTCTCCATTCAC
>NW_011895388.1:0-2004 GCF_000151845.1 Pteropus vampyrus | reverse complement strand
CAGCCACCCTGGGCAGCCTCCAGGACCCACAGTCAAGATTGGAAGTGACTGCCATGGTCAAGGGCAGGGAGGCCCCAGCAGACACCCATCAGGCTACCTCAGAGATGGGGCACAAAATTGGGAAGAAGGGACAGCAGGGGTGTCTCTATGTCGAGCTTACCAGATTCTCCTGGGGAAGCCAGGATGGGCTGAGACCCAGGGCAGGGGACTCAGCCAGTCTGTGGGTCTCAGCCTGCGGGTCCCAGGGTCCCTATGGTGGAGTCAGGAGAGTGTCCGAAGGTCCAGTCCCTACCAGTGGACACTCTCCAGCAATAACACTGGCTCCTCCCCCTCCCCCCACCCCCACAACAGTCCTCCTTCCCCTTCCTTAGAGAGGCCTCCGGGCCTAGCTGAGGAGGCAGGTGCCCACCACAGCGCACCTGGACAGCCTCAGGCAGGTGCTCACATCTGGGAAGTGGCCATTGGGAAGTGGTGGCGAATGCAGGCTTCAGAGCCAGCAGCCCTGGGTTCGAGTCCTGCGTGCACTGTTTAGTAGCCGTGTGTTTGGCCCCTGACCGTGCTGCAGAGTCTCAGGCCTTCCATCTGCAACATGGAATCTTGTGAAGATTCCATGAGACACAGGGTGTAGAGTGCTTGTTGCAGAGGAAGCGCTGGGTGCTGGTGCTGGCGGTGGCTTCTGTGGTTATCACAGTTCTTTTTTCCGGGTTGGGAGGCCACCACTGCCCCATCAGGAGCTGGCATCTGCCTTTAAGAGAACTGGCTGGGGTTAAGGCGGTGTCCAGTCTGTGGCCATACACACAGACCATGTCCAAGGTCGAGGGCCAGAATTTTGAGACCCAAAAAGGGGGCACTTGTGCCCGTTAAAGGTAGAGCTGGGACTAGGACCCCAGGCCCAGGACACAGCAACCCCGAGACAGAAACTGCCGAACTACTCTCCCTAGAGCCTGGGGATGAGGGGGAGAGGGTGGAGGGTGGGGCTCAACTAAGGGTTTTGAAGAATAAACAAATCATAAACATTGGTCCTGTTGCTGCAGGCTGAAAACTGCCCCCAGCCTGCAGGAGCCGTTTCAGACGTGCTGGCTAGAGAATCCTTCAAATGAAATCTTACACCAAAAACCTAAGCATACAAGCCAATGAAAGCACAGCTCCCCTTTCTGAAACCAGGATGGGGGCTGGGGGCCTCTTCCTCCCTTCGGTTTATCTTCCTCCAGATTACTGGGGCTCCTCTAAGGAACCCCTAGTATTCCAGGGAGCTTAGTTTGAATTTTTGGCCTAAAGCTCAAGTTTAAAATGCCTGACCTGAGTGTATAAGGTGCATCATGGTGCAGCCAGCTGACCACCCCACCCGCCTCACCTCCCAACCTCCCCTACTGCACCCCGAGCCGCTCAGATGGCCTGTGGTTCTCCTGCCCCAACTGACTCACACCTTTGGCTCATCCCATAGACCGTCCCCTCCTCCTCCAAAGCTTTCTACCTGTTTCCACCTGGCTAACTCCCACCGATGTGTCAAAACTCAGTCAAGCATCAATCACCTCCTCCAGGAAGCCTTCCCAGAACTCCGTGGATAGTTTTACTGTCCTTCCTGTCCTGGGCATACCTTGCTGAGAGCATTTATCACCTGCTTTATTTGACCACCGAGTTGCACAAGGAGGCAGTCCCCCTGTAGGAGCTCAGAGCAGGGGCCTCGGGCTCAGAGACTTGGGTTTAAATCCTGGTTCTCAGCTCAACCGCTGTGGTTCCTTGGGCAAGCTTGCTAACCTGTCTGAACTCAGTTTCCTCATCTGCAAAGTGAGGGTAATAAAAATGCCTACCTCCCAATGCGAGACTCAGACAAGGCAGTGCGTGCAGAGGGCTCGACCCAGCGTCTGGCACGTGCAGTGCTCAGCAGCCGCCCTTCCCGAAGGTGCCTAGAAAGTCCCACCTGGGAACAATCAATGCTAGGGGGTCGGGCTACGAAGAGACGGAAGCTGTGGATGTGCCCCCAAGGAGCTGCCAAGTCAGGCT
>NW_011895387.1:3906-5433 GCF_000151845.1 Pteropus vampyrus | reverse complement strand
GTGGGGCCCACAGAAGATGCTCTTCAGTGCCTGCTTCTGCTATGTGCTATAAGAGTAGTTCTATGTTAATGGTTTGGAGTGAATAAGAAAAGAACAGAGTTGGACTAAATAGGCAACGAGCGATGTCGATTTTAGTGACAGGAAGTGACATCACAGTCTGCCTCATAAATGAAGGTTTCTCTGTGGTTAAGAAGAAACGAGTTTGGGTCATCGCCATTTATGCGGTGGCCTATGCCTGACCAAGACAAAAGCCATCAGGACCTTATCACGCTCTGAACGGTGATTTTGTTTCAGGAAAAAAATATTATCGCCCATTAAAATGAGGTCATTTAAATAGCATTGGCGTGGTAGCTTTGCTTGCGTTTAATTTATACATTCGTGAACGTAGTTTGTAAATTTAACGTGTAAATTTGTGTAGCCGTAAACATAAAGGTTTTCTTTATACCTAGTGGTGTGCTCAGACTTAAGAAACGTTATAGAAAAAATATTTGCAAACGCCGGGGAGCCGCAGGAATATTTTTTCTCTGTCAAGAGTCTTGTACATGACTCAGGTTTAAAAAGGGTCTGTACGTGACTCAGGTCTGTACATGACTCTAAGTGCTTGAGAGTTTTTCCTTACATGGAGCACAAGAGTGCCTCGCCGTGATGTGTCACACTTAACCTTGTTCTGTCCTCTGAAACCTAAACCCTCTTCTACAGCCCTCTTATTTACAGGTGACCATTGCTCGAGTTTGAAGCTTTCTCATTTATGTTTTAAGAGGTCGAAATAGATTACTATCAACCGAATATACGTATAATTCCTGGAGGGCAAGTGAGAACTCTATTCGTCCCCTTCCACTGGTTGTCCCATACGAGGGGACGAGGGGACGGGGGAGATTTGCTGCTCTAATTTACCAACTGTCTCAAAAGTGAAAACAAGGTCAGCCCGGCCTGATTTGTTCTTGGTGAATTCATGATGCCTCTTAGGGGTTCTTCTTGGATTTCTTTTCTGAATGTGTAAGGCCGTGCCCAGGCTGGATCAAGCTGAAGGGTTAGCGTTTCTGTGATGAAGCCTTCCCTTATCTGAAAACTGGGGCAGCGTTTCCCCACGAGCAGTGTTCTGGAAAGTCTGTCATCCGTGTGCTTTCTCCGTGAGGACCTCAGGTTATGGCAGTGCTGTCGTTACAGCTGCCGGGGCCCAGAATGGAGGGGGCGCGGGGCTTGCTGGGGGGTGGGGGGAGCTATGAAGACGTGAGTTGGGAGGTCGCTGCCTGGAGGCTCCGAAGCGCTGGCGGAAGTCACGTCTTTGGGGTGGGGATCAAGGCGGGCGGGACCTAGAGGCCCTGAGGAATGGGGACAGGTGCTGGCCGGCCGCTAAAACAGAAGATAAGGACTCTCTGTGAAAGGAGCCCACCCTTCCAGCACGAAAGACTTCAGTGTCCTAGGCCAAAAAGCGAGAGTCAACAGAGAAATCAGATGGAGTAGAAGTCAGTCACCTACGGACGTGGCAGAGCGTCGGGATGAGGTCTGAGGAAAGTTTCTCCCAAA
>NW_011895387.1:0-1096 GCF_000151845.1 Pteropus vampyrus | reverse complement strand
TGATGTCCCAAGAACAGGGACTCTCCCCCTAGCATCCTCATAAAATCAGAGTTGTGTTAGCAGAGAAGATGGGGGAGGGTGGTCACGACTGTCAGGCAGGACGCAGACCGTGTCTGCTGCACACCTGGATTTGTAGGTGGAGCGCAGAGATGCACAAGGCCTTCGCAAGCTGACACATCTCCTCGGTGGCTAGCCAGGTCTCTGGTTTCGATATTCCTTTCTGGTATGACGAAATGATCTGATGGCTCTGTGCTTCCTCACTACCGTGGCCCTGGTACAAGGCTTTCGGGTACAAAATCTAGAGACCCTAGAAATTCTGAAAACAAAGTTCAGCTATTGCATGAACCCACCCCGGCAACCAAAGTGTTGCTCTAAGTAACAGTGCATCGGACTCCGAGCCCATGCTACTTGCCACGATTCTCAGGGTTGTCTTTGCCTGAGGTGCGACAGGCTCATTTGACTAGAGAACTTCCAGGATCTTTAAGAAGACACCTTCCACCTCACATCTGTCAGAGTAGCTATCATCAATAAATCAAAAAACAGCAAGTGTCGGCGAGGATGCAGAGAAAAGGGAACCCTCATATATTGTTGGCGGGATTGCAAATTGGTACAGCTGCTATGGAAAACAGTATGGAGGTTTCTCAAAAAATTAAAACTGGGTATACCTTTTGACCCAGCAATTGCACTTCTGGGTATTTATTTATCCAAAGAAAACCAAAACAATAATTTGTAAAGATCTATGCACCCCAATATTCATGGCAGCACTATTTACAATAGCCACGATATGGAAGCAACCTAAATGCTCATCAACAGATGATTGGATAAAGAAATTATGGTTCATATATACAATGGAATATTATCCAGCCATAAAAAAAAAAAGAAATCCTACCATTTGCAATGACATGGATGGACTTAGAAGTTATTATATGCTGAGCGAAATAAGTCAGAGAAAAATACCATATGATTTCACTTATATGTGGAATCTAAGGAACAAAAAGAACAAACTAATCAAAAACAGACTCGCAAATATAGTGGACAATTTGGTGACAGAGGGGAGGGGGGTTGGGGGGCTGGGAGAATGGGGTGAAGGGTTAAA
>NW_011895386.1:6706-9424 GCF_000151845.1 Pteropus vampyrus | reverse complement strand
GCTCTATCATATTTTATGACTTATCCTCAGAAGTCATATAGCATCACTTTCAGATCCAAGATCACACAGATCCAGCTCTCAGTTGGTGGAGCAGCAAACTCACAGGATCAGAAGAGCATGTGGGATAGGAGATAATGTTGCAGCCATTTTGAAAACTACTGCTTGCCACACATACCATGCTATATTTTGTCCTGAAGGCCTTGGACATTTTGCAATATTTCTTCCTACTTTTTCACTTGGTTAAACCATACCAAGCCACCTCTGAGAGAGGTCCCTATTAATGTGCACACAGGTCCCTGTATTTCTTTTATAGAATTTACTTGCAATTTACCTCCCCATCTCCTCCATCAGTCTGTAGGTTCCCTGAATATATCTATATTTGTGTCTTCATTGCTGTATCTCCAGCATATTTAGCAAAATATCTAGATGAATAATAAAGTTTTATCTTGGGGTTTGCACAGTAAACCAGTTTTATTCTCATTTTAGAGACAGTCCTCAACCTCCAACTTTTAATACCTTTATGTCATGCCTTTTGAGCACTTTGCACTGACACCTCTATGCACCATCTAGACGCAAAGTTCAGGCTTTTATAAGCCAGCGAGCAAAGAACATTCTGAGCCATCTCATGGTGGCCATGCCTAGCAGCTAACTGATCAGTATTATAAATATCACCATATGTACACAGCTGAGCAAGTGTAAAAAGAAAAAAAAATATGTCATTCTGATACTAGTAATAAGAAGTGAAACCTCACAGGTACTACAATAGATTCAAAGATAGAAATCATTAAACATGATGAAAGTGCCATAAATAACAAGAACAAAATGTAAAGAGCATGTACAAAATGCTGGAAATATATCATCAAAGGTAGAATCTAAAAGGTAGTGTGTTACCATAGATTTTTAAATCTTTTTTAGTTTTCTAGGAATGAAGGTAAGTCACACATATAAATTCTCCTGTTGAACTTTTTATTTCCTAGTAGATTTACAGACATATTGTGCACTAAAAGAGTGGACCAACTCTCTTAAACCAGATGTGAACCTCATAATTAGTTTACATCAACTCTGAGGTCGAGTTTAATAGCATTATCCAGGCTTAGAATTGATGTTAAAGATGGCAACGGTAAGATATGTGGTCTGGGAGGAAGACTTGAAGATTTAGATGTACCTGTACCTGATATAAGCAGGAGATCATATAGGTTCAGGATTGACAAGACATCTTCCAAAATATAAGCAAAGACCGACTGTCATTACTATGGAAATATATCTCAAATGATGGCATGGGGACGCCCACATCAGAATCACATGTGAGAGTCACAATTCAGATGACTGTTCCCATTCCCTTTCCTTGGTCCAAATCTCTTCGGATGGGTTCCAGCATTTTTAACAGGCTCCCAGATGACTCATGCATGCCCTTTTGGGACTAGCGCTTTGGTAGATGCTGACATTAGAGTCATGGGCCTCTGGAACTACTGCTGTAGTCTGGAAGGGAGTCCACTTTAGCAACTCCACCATGAGAAAGTCAACTTGATCAGTCTTCGAGGTTATATAAACCCATACTAACAAGAAAAAAACGGCTTTGCAGCAAGAAAATAAGAGGAATTCAAAGAAAATTTTGCTATCAGCTTTAAAAAGGCTAACTTTATGGGTTTTCAAGTGTCCAAAGCCTCTGCATTTCTCCCCATGTTGACTTTGGAGTAGTAGAACTAGATAGCCATTCTTACAACAAGATTCTGTGAAGCACTGGTCATGTGATCTAACTGAGTTTAAAACTGGACTATGTGAGAGGCAGGTGGCCAGTAGCAGAGCATTTTGTACGATTGTAATACAGAGACTGAAGGCCTTTAGTATTTGTAAGAAAACAGCTCTTCTGGCTTCTGCCTTGTGGAATAGATTGCCGACAGTGATGGAGATGGTGACAGGATGTGACTGATCAACTGTATGTGGGGCAAGTGAGACTTTTGACTTTCAGCTAATCCCAGCATCGAATGTAAGAATGCAAAGATCTTCAACACTGTGAAGTTAAATCTAATAGCTGAATTTACAAAACCTATTATTCTAAGATGTCCAATAAAATGGACATGAAGATGCTGTAGCCAAACACAAGGAGCCTCGTGACCAGTGCCCAGTAGGATCAAGCAAAACTGAGACTAGAGATATGTCCCTACACTTACAGAGCTTAGTTCTTAATTCGAGTTCAGCTAAAACCATTCAAATTCTGCTGGGGCTTTTTAGCGTTTAACCTATGGCTTGTATTTATGGCCTAGGAAAAAATTGTAAGAGCTTCTCTCTTTACTTTTCTCTCTCCTTCTGTCCATTTTTCTAACCTTTACTGTCCTCACATCTCTCCCTATTTTTCATTTCTTGTGTAAATCCTCTCTCAACATCAATCATTTTTTCATATCTGTCTTCTCTCCATTTGTCTCCCTTTAATTTTTTGTCTCGTATATTTCTGTAATCCTCTTTCTATCTTTTCTGCTCCACCCTCTTGGTGCTGTCTCTCTCTCACATTTCTTATCACAAACAAAAAGAAAAAAGAACCCATACATTTCCTTCCCTCTCTTCTATTAATTTTTTGGTGTCTTTGTTTTGTTTCTTTGTTTCTAAGTGTCTCCAGTCACTGTCTTTGGACCTCAGTCTTCCAAGACCTCTGTGACTGTTTTTTAAAATCTCTGTGTTGATCTCAATCTCTATGAAGTTATTCTCAGGAGTATTACCTGC
>NW_011895386.1:0-896 GCF_000151845.1 Pteropus vampyrus | reverse complement strand
TGCCTTAAACAATGCGAAAAACTGAATGGAATATGTGGAGAGACAGTAAAGATATTAGATACTAAGAACATCGAGACTGTGATTCCAGGGAAAAGGGAAATAAATATAGCTTTCTGCCTAGAGGTACATTTTCAAACTGCAGAGTGGGGAAGGAGACCAGAGACAGTGGGAGTCCACGGGAGCTGGAAGTTGTGGGGCTGAACTCCAGAGAGGCGAGAACTACATAGAAAAACAGCTCAGTCTTTGGTTAATACTAAGATATGTAAATACTAAGACATGAGTGAAACCCTTTTATATACATGTATAAAAACTCTAAGATTATTTGAAGGTAAACTGCGGTAATTAAAGTTGTTTACTATGTACTCTAAAACAACTAAGTATGAAACAAAGAATTATAACTAATAAGGAGAAAGAAATGGATTCATAAAGATATTAAATTAATCCAAGAGAAGTCTGTAAAGTAGGAAAAAGGTCACAAATAACATAAAGGGCAAAGAAATTAAACAGGGAGGTAGAAGCATGTAACTAATACATAAGGTATAAATGGTATAAAAACTAAATTAAAAGGCAAAGATTGCCAGATTGGATAATAAAGCAATACCTAACTATATGCTGCCTATAAGCAACCCGCTTTAAATATAAAGACACAATAGATTCAAAGTAAAATAATGGAAATGATACACCTAGATAATCCTGATCAAAATAAAACTGGATTGGCTATACTAATATCAAAGTAGATTTCAGAGCAAATAATCTTAGCAGAGATAAAGAGGATTATTTCATAATAATAAAAGGATCTTATCATCAAAGAATACAACAGTTCTCAATGTTTTTGCACCAAATAACAGAGGATCGAGATACATCAAGTAAAACAAACAAATAAATAAACAAAAACC
>NW_011895385.1:4298-6122 GCF_000151845.1 Pteropus vampyrus | reverse complement strand
GAAAGCCCTTTCACTTCAGCTTTTACAACCTTCCCTAGGGCCGATGAGACCACAGCAGGCACTGCGTAACTGCTGTGTGGGCACTTGGCGACTTCTCCACTGGAGCCTTGCTGAGAGCTGCTATCCTGCTGAATGGCTCTGGCATGTGAGGGAGGCATGAGGGTTAGAGGTGCCGTGTGCCTGTCATGGCCTTGCCTCTTATCTGCTGTGAGACTTTGGGAAAATCATCTGGTCTCCCCCTTGCTCCATCTTCTGATGGACTTTTGGCCTCTTTCTTGAGGAGCTCAGAGGCCACCAGAGATCCCAGGCTCTTCCTCAGGGTCTCAGGACTGTGTGAGTCTTGGCTTTTTGTGTGTTATTCACAGAGAAGACCAAGATCTAAAACAAGTTAAATTTGATTCAGAAAAATGAATGCAGTATTTTTGTACCCGAGTCCCAAGAAGAATGTCACACCTTGCACACTCGAGTCGATGAGAACCGTGGCTTCACTCTCCTCCAAGGAGCTTGCTTTCCTGTCTCCCCACAAAACTCTGCGACTAGATGATCCCTGTGCAGGTGACCTCTCCTTCCAGCTCTCTGCATGGGCAGGATCTGGGCTCATGGCCTTTGTTAGTGGGGGTCCTCTCCTAGCACCTAAGGCATTTCTCTCATCCTGGACCTGACATGGAAGGAACAGACCGTGCTCCCCTGACCCACTGACCAACACCACCTTCCTCCAGCCCCACCAATGTGCCTGCCCTCTGGGCATTGCTTCTGCCAACATAAGATTGGTGAGAAAACTCAAGTGTAGCTCTTACATCGGGTTGTAACTGGTTTATTTTATTTAAAAGCTTAGCTCTCTAACAGCCAGGGTTCCAAAGAAGCCTCACTTTTCCTCTGGTTCCAGTCTTCTTAAAAGGCAAATTCAGTCAGGGACATTTCCGCCTGGATATAGGATGGGAAACCTCCAAACACACAATCTCAGAGGGGCGGTAGAGGAGACTAAATGCTTGTCCAACTTATGGTTTTTGTTGGCGGTGATTGGTTTGTGCTTTTTTTTAGATGAGTCAGATTCATTTCAAAAAAACAAATGAAAAATGGCTTCCAGGTTGTCGCAGGCACTGCGCCAAGTGCATCACACACTTATGAATGTCATTAGATAATTATCATATTTACTGTCAATAGCACTCGTTAATCTCTTGTGCAGGGAGAGGAGCCCTTCACAGCGTAATTGCTGCAGGCTGAAACATCTCTATTCCAAGTGTGAAGCAATTCCATGTACCCCGCACCTCTGAATTGGTGGCAAGACAACCCCATATCTTCCTTGACACCATCCTCTATAGCTTCTCAAAGTTCCTAACACTTCTACCCTCCCTCTCCCCAAGCAACGGAGGGCCTCATTCAATTCTGTTCAACCAACTTTATACAGCTGCTTCGGTGTACCAAATACTGCGTTCCTGATAGCAAGACAGATATGACGTATTCCCTCCCCACAAAGGAGTTCACAGCTTAATGGCGCAGAGAGAAAGACAAGGACATAATGTAGACTCTGGGAGATGTGTGCAGTAGCAGAAAGAGGTGCAGTTGGGATTCAGGAAAGGGGCGGAGGAACTCTCTCTGGAGGACTGAAAGAGGTCATAGAGCAGGCGCTGCCTGGGCTTTAAAGGATGAACAGAAGTTTCACACGCAGATCTGTCAAAGATACTGCTCCCTGAGGGTTCACTGCCTCTCTCACGCCTCATCCCCAGCCCTGCTTTAGCAGAAGGTCTTAGCATATTGTGAAGGTGGGAAATGGGAAGATAGAGTGGCCGAGGGATTTTACTTTGGAAAGAGAGGGCACTACTA
>NW_011895385.1:0-868 GCF_000151845.1 Pteropus vampyrus | reverse complement strand
AAAGCAGAGCATTTCCCTGGTCTAGCCAGCTTCCTAACTCACCAGACCAAACTCTACAAAGCTTTTCTGCCACTTCGCAAATATGGTCAGCTTGCAGAGGGCTGACGGTTCTCCATGCCAGCAGCTGATTGCTAGCAGTCCAGAAAGACATGCGCACGTCTGCAGTTCTGATCAGAGAAATAGCAAACTTACTTGGGCTAAAATGACCATTACAGCAAACATATAAATAATTAAGCTTACAAACATAGTTTCAACTTTCTTAAATTTCATTCATGTAGTACAAAAGCAATGCATAGTTGTTTTTATACTTTTACCAACCCAGTGCTTCTCAAAATTGAATGTTTATTTGAAATACCCAAGAATCTTGTTAAATAACAGATTCTAACTGGGAGGTCTGGGGTCAGACCTGAGATTCTACATTTCAACTAGCATTCAGGTGATGCAGATGGTGCTTCAATGAGTCTCGGAAATTTGGATCGAGAAAATGTAATAGTCTCCCTATATCCCCAGTCCACTCAAGCCCATCTCTTTAACTGTATTTCTACATTATTCTATAATCTGCTTTCTTCACCTGCGATAGAGAACGAGTATACTTCCATTCAGCACCAAAAAATGTCACACCTTTTTACTACTTACACGAAATTCTATAGGTGAAATTCATCCGCCTTGTCTCTTCTAGATGGAGACTCATATGTCTCTAAGTGTGGGGCCATTTTTAAGCCCCGATTCATCAATTCCGTTACTGAGCCAGAAGGAGCCTTGGCTGATTAGCAAGCTCACCTGGGCCTAACACTAAGCTCCGTATTTCTTCAAGCGAGGAAAGGTAGTGAACTGTGCCTCAGAATGAAATCATCCAGCCGAGCTCCGT
>NW_011895384.1:2770-4840 GCF_000151845.1 Pteropus vampyrus | reverse complement strand
GCTACAATTTACATGTTTTTTTTTTTCTCTTTGATCTGCTTGTGAGGTGAAGAGGTAATCTCACTTCAAGGAGGGGACAGAGGTGATTATCCTAAGTCACAGGCCATATACTACCACAGCCAGTGACACCAGAGTTTCATAAAATGAAGGGAGTTTCTAAAGAACAAATAACAACCTAGTATAGTAGTAATTCAGTGTGAGAAGCCTCCAGAAGTCCATTCTTCCATCCTCTTCAGTGTCCCAGATTTGGGGGGGCTTGGGGGCGGGGGGGTGGAGGCAGGACATGTGATCTAGGTTAAGCCAATGCCAACAAACACTCTGGCCAGTGATTGGTTAAGGACAAGACAGGTGACCCAGGCTGGTCCAATCACAGTGAGTTTCAGGGCTTTGAGATTGCTGAGACCAGAATCTGTTAACTGTGGAGTAAAAATCTTTGCCATGGAGGACAGAGAAATAAAAAGTAACTAACCTGTTTTAACTAACCAGGTTAAAAAATACTGTCTTTTAAGAAAAAATACTTCTTGTGGCTAGGATGTGCAAGAACTGGAACTCTCATACACGGTTGGCAGAAATGGAAAGTGGAAAAATTGGAAAATGGCTTGGCAGTTTCCTAAAAAGTTAAACATACACCTACCACATGATCCAAGCATTCACTCAGAAAAAAAGGAAATATATGTCCACACATAGACTTGTACAACAATGTTCATAATAGCTTTATTTGGAAACAACTCAAATGTCATCAGCAGCGAATATATAAACAAATTATGGTAAATCAATACAATGAAACATTGCTCAACAATAAAAAGGAATGAAATGTTGATACAAGCAACAAGAAGGATGAATCTCAGAATAATTATAGTGAGTCAAAAGAAGACAGACAAAAAAAGGAGTATGTATTGTATGATTCCATTTACGTAACATTCTAAAAAATGCAAAACTGACCTATAATGACAGAAAGCAGATTGGTAGTTGTTTGGGGATAAGAGCAGGCAGGGAAAGATGAGGGAGGAAATATACAGAGGCACAAAGAAACTTTTGGGGCTGGATAGATATGTTCACTATCCTGTTTATGGTAATGACTTCACAGTGTTTGTATGTATGAATGTATGTGTGTATGTATATATCAACACCTATCAAACTGTACACTTTTTAAAAGTCTTTCTTACAGAGACTCAGAAAGACTCTTCTTTCAGAGCAAAATATGAGAAACATGGCACGTGACTAATGTTTAGAACTTGAAATTTTGCCCTCAGTTCAGGGGATACAATCACTTCCATCTTTTTTTTTATATTTATGTATGTTGCAAAATGATCACCACCATAAATGTGGTTAACATCTGTCACCATACATTGTAACAAAAATTTTTTTCATCATAACTTTTAAGATGCAATACAGTACTCTCTTGGCAACTTTCAAATATGCAATACAGTATTATTAACTATAATCACACACTGCATATTATACCCCATGACTTATTTATTTTATAACAGGAAGTTTGTGCCTTTGATCCTATTCACCCATTTTGCTCACCCTCCACTCCCTGCCTCTGGCAACCACCAACCACATTCATACATCGATGGATACTTAGGTTGTTTCCATGTCTTGATTACTGTAAATAATGCTACAATAAACATGAGGGTGTTATATCTTTTTCAAGCTAGTATTTTCAATTCCTTTGGATAAAGACCCAAAAGTAGGATTGCTGGATCATACGGTAGATTTACTTGAGGAAGCTCCATACTGTTTTCCATTGTGGCTGCACCAATTTACATTCCCACCAACAGTGCACAAGGACTCCCTCTTCTCCATGTCCTTGCCAACATTTAATTCTTATCTTTTTGATAAGTCATTCTAACGGGTATGAGGTGATAGCTCACTGTGGTTTAGATATTCATTTTCCTGAGGATTACTCATGTCAAGCATGTTTTCATGTACCTGTTGGCTATTTATATGTCTTCTTTTGAAAAAAATGTTTTATTCAGTTCCTCTACCCATTTTTCAATGGGATTGTTTTGTTTTTTGCTATTGAGTTGCATGAGTTCCTTATATATTTTGGATATTAACCCCTTA
>NW_011895384.1:0-335 GCF_000151845.1 Pteropus vampyrus | reverse complement strand
ACCCAAAGAATCTGGGTCCTTGATGACATCACTGAGCCACTGGATCCCAGAAACCTATAACCCCACTGTCTGCCCTTACTGACATGAGGCAATCAATTACCTTGCAGGTGAGCTAGTTTTGGGTTCCACTGCTTAAAGCTGAAAGGATTTTTACTGCCCCCTACTGCCGCCCTTTGCTGTCCATTTCATCTTGACTTGACCCATACACAATATCTTAGAGGCCGTGACACCACTTGTCCCAGACCCCATATCCCCTCTGAATGTCCTGATGTCAATCAGCATGACTAACCAAAACCCAAATCTGATATCCCCCTTCACCTCCACTCACTACCAGC
>NW_011895383.1:3351-5164 GCF_000151845.1 Pteropus vampyrus | reverse complement strand
GTCCAACATCTTGACTGAGCCTCATTTGTGAGGCAAATGGCTGGCAGTGGCTGTGGGCCAGGGCACACGGTCCCCGGCCAGGGCCCCGAGCTTTCTGAACAGAGCGGAGCCTGCGGAGGGGCGGAAGGGGGGTCCTCCCATCCGCCTCCTGGCACTTGGGCCTCTGCGGCCATTTGTCAGCTCCAGACACAGCGTGACTCAAATGGGTCGTCAGCTTGGGGTGGCGGAAATCCAGGTGTCCGTCTGCAGGGCTGAGAGTATCTGGGGAAGACTCAGCTTCCAGTCTCATGCAGATTGTGGCTGATTTCAGTTCCTTGTGGCTGTCGGACTGCGGTCCCCATCCCCTGCTGACTCCCAGAGGCGGCCCACCTTCTCATGTTTTCCACATGGCCCCCTCCTGCAACAGCGGGTCAGGCACCTATCACTCTTTGAATCCTCCAACTTCCCCTTCTGCTGCCTGTGTCTCCAGCTGGAGGAAGTTTTCTGCTTTTAATGGCTCATGCTGACCCACCGGAATAATCCAGAAGACTCTCCCTAACCTTAACCACATCTGCAAAGTGCCTTTTGCCATGTGACCTAACATATTCTCAGGTTCTAGGAATGAGGACATAAATGTCTCGAGGGGTGAGAGCATCCTGTGCACCACGGCAGTCTGACTTGAGTTTTCTGTCATTTGCAAAGGAAAGACTCTTGACTGATTTGAGAACGGTTGGTTGGACATGATTGGCTCAACGCAGGTGAAAACTGTTGGCTTCACAGAGAATCTGCAATCTGCCTTGATTCACTTTGCGGAGTGCTGTGCAGGGGGGCACCAGCTGATGTTGACGCACAGCCTCCAGAAAACTCTCCCCCAGGCCAGCCCCGCAGGACTGTCCCCTGCCCTAGGGCCACCATTGCTAAACCTGTGCACCAACAAGGGGAGCATGCTTTGCTGGGACGCCGAGTAAATAAACTGATTTATACCGCAGCCCCACAGGGTGGCCACTTGGCTCTGAGACAAATATGGTCAAAACTGAATTCTGTGGCCCGCAGAGGAGAGCCAGGAGGAGCCCGGAGGGAGGTGTCCCCCCTCCACGCTCCCACGGGTGTCTGATGATCCCAGAAGGCTCGGACGAGGAGGGAGGTCACCCGGTCGCCCACTTCTGCTTGTCCCCCTACTCCATCGAGGCGGCCCCCTCCTTTCCCCGGGGCCTGGACTCCTGCGAGCCCTTCCCAGGTCAGCTCCTGGCTGGGGTCCCAAGCCTGTGGCCAGGGCACCCGTCTCCCCCTTCCCGTGCATCCTCTCATGAAGACGCACCCCATCTTTTCCATGAAACACCTCCGTGGCCTGGAAGATCTCCCCGTTTCAATCCTTTAGCACCCCCATGCTCAGCAAAGCGTTATAAGTCCCCCTGCTATGTGCCTGGCACTGGGCACAGTGGCTGGGTACCGTCAAGGATGGGTCTGACACGCTCTCGTCCCCTCCCACCTCACGGTCAAGGATGGGAGGCAGATGCTAACGAGCAAAAGGTAAATGCACTGAGAAGGACAAACCCTAACAGGTGCTCTGAAGGAGGTAGGCGGGCCGGGTGCAGGGCGAGGGCGGGCGGCGGCAGGGCAGGCACATGCGTGAGCATCGGCCGAAGGGCACTCCAGGCCCGGGGCACTGCTCACCTGTCTGGGGAGAGGAGCGAGAGGCTCTTATGAGAGGCTTCTGAAAGGGGGCGGGGGGGGCCGGCTCACGCTAGCCGCGAGGCCCGGACAAAGGCCCGGGGTTTATTCCAGGGCAATGGGGAGCCACAGAGGCTTCCACGCCGGGGAGCAGCATGCTCTG
>NW_011895383.1:0-1926 GCF_000151845.1 Pteropus vampyrus | reverse complement strand
ATTTGCGTATACATGTGGGCACGTGTGTGCACAAGTGTATCTCTATGTGTCTGTGTCTCTGCATGTGCGTGTGATGTGTCTCTGTGTGCAAACACATGTACTGTGAGTCTGGGTGTGTATATGCATGTGTCTGTGCCTGAGCGCATGAGGGTGTGTTGTGTGTTCCTGTATACACATGGGTGTGAGTGTCCGTGTCAGCACGGAGATGCATGTGCGTGTGTGTCTGTGTAGACACGTATCTGTGACTTTCTGTGCACCTACGACTGTGTCCCTGAGGGTGTGTATGATTCCATGTGTCTCTCTGCCTCAAGGGTATATGTCTGTGGGGGGGGGGCATACACGTCTGTGTCAGTGTGTGTATCTGTCTCTAAGCGTGGGGAGAGTATCTTAATGTGTGTGCACAAACATACGCGTGTGCATGTGTGTGTGCCTGGCCCTCTGGGTGTGTGGGGGCCAATGCTCGCACACGGGACCGAGGATGACAGGACCGATGCTGACGAGGAAGGAGCTGGTGGCTCCCTAGGCCTCCTCCCGGCGCCCACTTGCACGGCACTGGCTGCTAGGGATGTAGCAGAGAAGGGACAGGAAGTCCCCACGCCTGGACGGTCATGGCCCCTTTCACTGTGAGGCTCGGGGAGGTGGCCGCCTGGCTGAACTCATCCCGCTGGCCTGGGTGGGGCCCACGCCCCTCCCCTCCACAGCAGGCCACCACCGCCTGCTGCCTCGCTTGGGGGCTGGGCAGTGGTGGCCTCGCTCCTCGGGGTCTTGGTTTCTCCATCTGTGCGATGGGGACACTTAAGAGTGTTCAGCTCGTGGGTGACGGAGACCACCTCTGACAAGTGGTTGGCCCAGGGCCTGCCTGGCTCAGCGCCACAGATGTGGCCCTGTGGTCATTATCGTCATCTATAATGGCTGTCGCCGTGACTAGTGGCTGCCTCCCGCGTGCACAGACACGGCCCTGCTCTCCACAGAGCGAGAGTGGCTTGGGAAGCTCCCTCCTGGGTTTGCCACCATCCGGAGCCCTCAATTCCGGGCCCCAGGAGGATGTTTTTGAGGCTTCGGGGGCTGTCCCAGAGGCTGCCACCGGCCGATAGCAATAGGAAACAGGCTGGCCGCAAGTGGCCCTCCCGATAACCCTGGCAGTCCCCCAAACCCCTCCCTGCCCCCCAATCCCTTATCTGCTGTGGCAAATGTCTCATCTGAGCCAGAGCCCAGCAGAGCTCCCTGAACCTCGCCACTGTTGACAAACTAAGGCCTAGAGGGGGAGGGGCGAATGGGGCGGGGCAGGCAGGGTCCCTGGGAAGAAAAGGGGGCCCTGCCTGGCAGGATCTCACCTGCCTTGACCCGGGGAACCCTGACCCTTCCCTGGGCAGAGGCAAGGGGGCCTGGACCACAGAAAGGGAGGATTTGCAAGCCTCACAGTGACTGGGAAAGGCCCCCAGGAGGCACCTTGGGGACACTGCAGTGACTCTGGTCTCTGTCCCCCATCTCCATTCCCCGGCATAAGCCTTTCCCAACTCAGATCTGCCCAGCACACTCCAACCTGAATGGATGCCCCCAAACTCCTGCCAGTGTCCTCGGCCAGAAGTCTCTGGAGCCCTCTGATGCCCACTCCCCGCTGGCTGGATCAAGTTCAGAATGCTTGCAGGCTTGTTCCCCTGCTGTGCCTGGCACCGCCCAAGTTACAGGGGACATGTGAGTGAATTGACATCCTTTCCACGCTCACACCTCCTCTGTGAGGCCCCCGTGATTTCCCCAGCACCGAGTGGCGGCTCCAGCTGAGCTCTGGGAGATGTTGGGACTACACCCAGGTGGGGCCTCCCAGCCCCAGACCAAGACCTGGCTTCCTAACTCTGTGACCTCGTGCCCCGCCTGGCAGCCAGCACCCCGAGGGCACTGCACAGCCCCCTCTCGGCAGCCCTTACT
>NW_011895382.1:5163-5370 GCF_000151845.1 Pteropus vampyrus | reverse complement strand
TCCCTCCATGCCTCCATCCCTCCGTCCCTCCGTCCCTCCGTCCCTCCGTCCCTCCGTCCCTCCGTCCATCCGTCCCTCCGTCCCTCCCTCCATCCCTCCATGCCTCCATCCCTCCATGCCTCCGTCCCTCCGTCCCTCCGTCCCTCCGTCCCTCCGTCCCTCCATCCCTCCATCCCTCCATCCGTCCATCCCTCCATCCCTCCATCC
>NW_011895382.1:0-1019 GCF_000151845.1 Pteropus vampyrus | reverse complement strand
AAAAAAAAAAAAGGTTCAGATTCAGTGACAGAAGAAACGAAAAATAAAGCCACATTTTTATTTCCTTACATTGACTTGTATCACGAGGTCTAGTTTTTTGAAACTTTTGGCATCTTTTATTATATTGCAAAATTTAGTACGTCTACTATACCTAAAAAACAGAAATTTCTTCTTTCTTTAAGGACTTCGATGGCAAGAAAATCAGTACTAGATCCTTTCTCTCAATGTCAACTATTAGTGTATTTTTAAAATCCTTTTTTCTGCATAAGTACTATTAGTAATGGGATACTGTGACCATCTTGATTAAGAGCGATCACACTTACGGTAAGAAGTCTGTTATGTTAATTATCGACTTCCAGTTTTAATATGAAAATTGTGAGTAGATAATCTAAATCCCAAAATAATTAATTCGTCTACTCAACACAATTCATCAAGCAGCTATTATGTGCCAAGCACTATTCTAGTTGCTGGAAATGGAGCAGCGAACAAAACAGACAATAACTCATGCCCTTGGGGAGTTCATATGCTAGTTGGGAATTAACGATTCACAAGGAAAACATAAAATTTGAAGCATACTAGATGGCAATGGGCGTTCAGGGGAAATGAAGCAGGGAGCTAGGATGGAAATCGTGTTTGAAAGAAGTGCAGTATTGGGAAGTGGCCAGGAAAGGCCGCATCGATGGGTGGAAAACTGCGGGAGTTGAAGAAATGGGAGGGGGAAAACAGGCGAACGTTGCGGGGATGAGGGAACCAAGCCCCGATGCAGAGTCCCTCGTGGGAGCACCTGTCATGCTCCGGGAACAGCAGAGGCCAGCGTGGGAGCAGGAGCCAGGCGAACACAGGACGGAAGGTTAATAATGGAGCAGGGGCGATGGGCAGGTCCTCTAGGGCCTTGTAAGCCAATTTTGGGATTTTGGTTTTCAATCCGTTGGAGATGGGAAGGCTTCAGAAGGCTTCGAGCAAAGACAAGATGTGCTCGGACGGGGCTTTGAAGGAGATCGTCTGGCGGGTGTGCTGAG
>NW_011895381.1:3226-4412 GCF_000151845.1 Pteropus vampyrus | reverse complement strand
ATTAATCTATGACAAAGGAGGCAAGAATATACAGTAGGGATAAAGACAGTCTCTTCAATAAATGGTGTTGGAAAAACTGGACAGACACACGCAAAAGAATGAAATAAAATCATCATATATAAGAATAAACTCAAGATGGATTAAAGACTAAAAGTAAGATCCCAAACCATAAAACTGCTAGAAGAAAATACAGGCAGTAAGCTCTTTGACATTTTTCTTAGTAAAAACAATTTTTTTTGGATGTCTCCTTGGGCAAGGAAAATAAAAGGAAATATAAACAAATGGAATTACATCAAGCTAAAGAGTCTTTGCTCAGCAAAGGAAACCATCAACAAAACGAAAAGACAACCTCTTGAATGGGAGAAGATACCCACTAACGATACATCTGATAAAGGGTTAGTATCCAAAATGCATAAGGAACTTATACAATTTAACACCAAAAAAAAAAAAGAAAAAAAAATCCCGTTAAAAAATGGACAGAGGATCTAAACAGATATTTCTTCAAAGAGAACATACAGATGGCAAATAGACATATGAAAAGATGCTCAAGGTCATTAATCATCAGAGAATGCAAATTAAAACCACAATGAGATATCACCTCACACCCGTCAGAATGGTTGTCATCAATAAAGCAACAGGCAACTAGTGTTGGTGAGGATGTGGAGAAAAGGAAACCCTTGTGCACTGTTGGTGGGATTAAAAATGGGTGCAGCCACTATGGAAAACAGTATGGTGGTTCCTCAAAAAATTAAAAATAGAACTATTTTATGACCCAGCAATCTCACTTCTTGGTATCCAAAGAAATCCAAAACAAAAAATATTATAATTCAAAGAGATACGCATCTCTATGTTCGTTGCAGCATTATTTGCAATAGCCAAGATATGGAAGCAACCTATTGCCCATCGATAGACAAATGGATAAAGATGTGGTACATTTATTTATACAATGGAATTTTACTCAGCCATAAAAAAGAGTGAGATCTTGCCATTCACATCATGAATGAACCTGGAGAGTAATATGCTAAGTAAAATAAGTCAGATAGAAAAAGACAAATACTATGATTTTTACTTATATGTCGAATCTAAACAAACAAACAAACAAAACATAAATAAACTCATAGGTGAAGAGAACAAACTGATGGTTGCCAGATGAGAGAGGGTTTGGGGGGATGGGTAGAAAAGGTGA
>NW_011895381.1:0-761 GCF_000151845.1 Pteropus vampyrus | reverse complement strand
ACATTTCTCCCACTCCCCGACCCAAACCTCTGGCCACCAGCAATCTGTACTCTGTATCTGAGGTCAGTTTTTAAAGATTCTACATATAAATGAGATCATAATGTATTTGTCTCCCATGCATTTTTTAAAAAGCTAGTTGAGATATTTCTTCATATCACTTTTCTACTAAGCTTTTCATCATAAGTACTCTCCCATGCCACTACAATCCTTTCATAGGCATTTTTAGTGGTGATAGGTCTTTCTGCTATACAATGTGCCATCACTTGTTTAACCAGTTCCCTACTTGTTAATAAACATCGTTTCCATTTTTTCTTTAAATAAAATAAACTAATAAATAAAAATAAAATAAATAAAACAATTTTAGGAGGCCACGATTTTACTTCATATTTAGGTAAACCTATGATGAGAATTTTTGGCTCTGCTGTTTTTGTCATATTTTAGGATAATTTATTAAGTAGACAAATGCCATCAATTATTTGTGTTTAATTGTTCAGCTTTCAAAAGTGAATCAAAAGTTTTTCAAAGGTTTGGGAGCAAGGCCTCATTCCACGTACCAGTGGCAACAGCAACACTGTCGAGTGCCTTGCAATCCACCAGAACTTTTTAGATCATGCAATGCAGGGTAATGAGAAAGGCGCCAACAGGAAAGTTTAATGAGAATCCTGAGCCAGGAGAGAATAGGAAGCGTACCATCCATAGCAGAATCAGCAGTGGTAACAATTTTTCTAGCACTTTTTGCTCCTTTTCTAATTTAAAAGTCA
>NW_011895380.1:3050-4365 GCF_000151845.1 Pteropus vampyrus | reverse complement strand
GCAGCCTTTGGTCTTGGCTACTGTCTCGAGCAGCTCAGCTAGCGGAGAAAAGGCTGCTCATTAGAAACAAGTGACTAAAAGGACATCAGCACTGACATGAGCCAGATGGGTGGGCTGCCCTGGCCCCATCGCTCTGGGACGTCATGTTAGCAGTGTATATTCTGCCAGCTTCAGAGATTTTCGTACAGACAGATTTAAGCCCAGGTCCTCTGCGGTGTGTGCACACGAGCCCTTTCTCTATTCTCTCTTCTCTCTCTCTCTTTTTTTATGCCCAGTTTCCCTTCACTCTCCACTCTTTAGTCCAACTTTGTTACTATCCCTGGAAACCTCTCTCTAAACACTGCCTCTGCTGGACTCTCTGTGTTTTCTCTCCACCACTCTGGATGTCTTCCTGGTACACTCGTTCATAAGGAGAGGATTTGGCGTGACAGTGAGAACCCGCCATCTCTGACAAATCTCCTTTTTCCATCTCCCCAGATCTCCCGTTGCTCACTCCAAGCACATGCCCACCCACACTTTCCCTTCATCTCCTAATCCCCAACGCCCACTCGCCCACTTTCCCAAGTTGAGGTAACTTTCAGAGTAGGGCTCCTGACTTAGTTCCAACACTTAAAAGAAGCAGCTGAAGCAACAGATCCAGCCTCTAGTCTCAGCCGGGAGAACGGCACACTCCAGAAGGACATCAGATTCCAGGGCTATCGTCCCCTAACCAGGCCGACACACGGATCTGAAGAAGGATGTTAGTGCGTGGAGAGGCCGCGGCACCCAGTGCAGGAAGGAAGTGCACGCTCACTGCCCGTAAAGCCCATTCTGAGTTTGATTTCTCCTCTGCCCTCTGCTGACTCCCTGGCCCACGCCCATTGCCCTCTTATCCCATAACCACCATCTGAAGGAGTACTTGTTTTGGCAGAAGTGTCCTGTGGGGCAAGAACTATTCCTCGAAGATGGCAGCCCCCCGGGCTAGACCAGATAGTCAAACACAGATGCCGTGAGGGACGATCGTGAACGTGGGCCTGTTTTGCCCTCAGAAATTTGAGGACAGTCCAAACACTTTCTCGAGAAGAGAAGCAGACTTTTTCCGTTTATTTTATACCTACAAGGATTTGGCAGCAAATAATTCAGCTTCATTCACTGGGCATTTGCCTGGCACCCGTGATGTGGCAGGAGCTCTGCAGGGGATTTGCAAATATAAATTTCAATAGCATGTGGTCCTTGCCCTCAAAAAATGCGCAGTCTAGAGGGATAATCAGCCGTTCCACAGCCCAGGGGAAGGCGTGTCAAAGCGGACGCGCCAAGAAGCACTCTTGATGTCACA
>NW_011895380.1:0-2160 GCF_000151845.1 Pteropus vampyrus | reverse complement strand
TGGGGGGACCGCTGGCCTGCCCGCGAAAATGTGCACAAAGGGAAGGCATCCTGGGGCCCAGGTGAACCAGAACACAGCCCACAGGATCACTGGGTCAGGAAAGAAAGGTAAATCCAGTATTCAAGCTAGAAAGTTGAAAACTAGAGGAACCGAGTCAATGGTTTCAAACCCTAGTGGATATAAAGATCACTTAGGGGGGTTGTTGAGGTCCAGATTTCTAGCTTCATCTCTAGAGATCCTGACTTAAAAGATCTGTATGTTGACAAGCATATCAGTGATTATAAGGCAGATAGATGGCCCATGGAACCACTAGCCTAAGCAAAACGTAAATAGAAAACAAGTTGGAAAGTCAATGACGATGGGTTTTGACTGAAAAGAATAAATTATAAGTAGGTGAATGAAGAGGGTTCCTAGCACACAGGCTTGCCTCACTTGATCAAGGTGGACTCCCAAAGAACTGGGCTTGAGAAGTTGGATGGGAGCAAGCCTCAGGATCGACACCACAAGAGGGGAGAGGAACACTGAGAGGAGATGTAAGAGGGGGTTAGGGCTCAGTCCACTTCACAGCTTTGCCCTGTCTGAGCCTCCATTCCCAGTGCTTCCTCCAATATTCCAATGCTATCACTGTGACACTAAAAAGCTTACTGTCTCCCCCATCTCCCCTGTTCTAGTCTTCCTTCATGCAAGTTTGCACAATCAGAATTAAGGTACAAAATTTTCACTTTCTAGATTTCTAGTCATTCCATAGCTGCCAACTTCTGAGAGGCCCCAGTGCTTAACTGTGTCCAACTCAGGATGTAATTGTTTATTTTCCTTGAATTCCAAAACAATTCCCAGAGCATTTTATGGGAAAATAGTTAATGTTTTACAATCCTAACAATGTAATTTTTTTGCTTTTAAAATTATTCACAACTTTCCTCTAATGACTAACTCAGATCTAAGCAAAGGAAGACGTCTACATGCTGGAGCAGTGTTTTTTATGTGCATAGTGAGAAACAAGGGAAGGAAGGTTGAAATATAACTAAGGCAAAAGCAGCAGAAGTTGGATATGTTTTCTTTTTACAAGTAAAGAAAAGAGACTATAAACCACAACTATCTCTAATTTTATCCCTCTTTAGATAAAAGACATAGTGATGTTCCATTAGATATTGTGATGACAAAGATAGCACCCGGGATGCGGTTGACAGCTGGGGTGCAGGGTCTCTGGATGTTATTTCTTGGCTACATAATCAGAGCAGGGCTCATTGTGAGGTTCCCTGAAACTCACTCTTTCAACATTTACTGAATCCCTAGAAATATTTCCTCACAGATGATGAGTAATTTCTACAGAAGAGATGTTTGTGCTTTGTACTTTAGAAATAATCTCTGGTAGTCCCAGTGACAAGAAATATGAAGTTTCCTTCAGGTCTTAGAGTGCTTAATTCTTCATTCATTCACTCTTTGATCTCCTAGAAGACATCAGGCCTTGTTCCAGGCATCAGGGATGCCAGGAGAGTGAAAACAGACATGTCCCCACTTGCAAGCAGCTTTCAGGCTAATGGAAAGACTTGCAAATCAAATAATCCCACAAAGGATTAAAAACTGCGATAAAGACTATTAAAGGAAGAAAGGTTCTTTTGTAGGAGAGCCTGTTACAAAGGAACTAGACCTAGTATTTGAGGCCAGGAAAGTCTTCTCTAAAAAAGTGAAGCCCTGAGAAGGTGTGAGAGTGAACCTGACGAAAGGAGGGAAGAGCTTTCCAAGCATGAGGAGTGGCATGGAGAAAGGCCTGTGACAAGAGAGAAAATGGCATATTTAAGGTACTTAGAAAACAAGACCAGTGTGCTTGGGTGGAAGAGGGTGGAGAAGTAATAGAAACAAGAGGGAGGCGGAGGACTTTGGAGAACCTTAGGGGCCTTGATGAGAATTTTAGTCTTTAGTCTTAGAGCAAAACAAGTCTTAGAGCAAAAATTTAGCAAGTGATGGGACCAATGGGCTTCCAGAGATCATTCCAGCTGCAAGGAGACCAATTAGGCTGAGATTGCTATGATTCAAATAAGAGGAGAGGGGGGCTTGCACTGAACCATTGGGCATGGATGTGGGCACAAGTGGATGGATATGAGAAGCCTTTAGAAACGATATGAGAAATATTTATTTGGTGATGAACTGCACTGGTTGTGA
>NW_011895379.1:3139-3545 GCF_000151845.1 Pteropus vampyrus | reverse complement strand
CTCGCCCGTGGGACCTCTCTGAGAATCCACTAGCAGCTATGGCCTCTGTGAAGGGCCACGTGTCCACACGTGCATACGGCTGCATGGTCTGGAGGAGGACAGACCAGATGCTCCGGGGTGGCCACCTGCAGGTGGGGAACACGGGTCCACAGCTGCCAGGACTCCAGGAAAGCAGCTGGATGGGGAAGGGAAAGCAAATCCATGGCACGGGTGCCACCTCTTGCTCCTCCCGTGCCCAGGCGGGCACCGCTGAGTGACAGCAGCTCTCCTGCCCCTGAAGCCCAGGGCCAGTCTCTCTCAACATGGCAGTGCCCGAAGCAGTCCATGGCGGCCCAGCCGACACGGCCCTTGGCTCCGGCCTACGGGGAGATGGCCGCCAGGTGGACTTTAAGGCAGAGGGCAGCCT
>NW_011895379.1:0-1155 GCF_000151845.1 Pteropus vampyrus | reverse complement strand
TGGAGGCTCTCTTCTCCCCTCCCTGACATCCTGCTCATCTGCCGGGAAATGAAGGGTCAGCATAGTGGCCTCAATCCCGAGTCCTAAGGAGGTCTTTGCAGGCCCCAGTGCCAGGGGCCCTCTGTGACACGTGACAAACGAGGGCACACCACCCGTCCAGCCCGCGGCCGGCATCGCTAACCCACCACGGTTCCTTCCAGCAGAGGTCATACTCCACAGGCGGGTCCGCGGACTCCGGGCAGAGGAGCAGGTCAGCTTCTGGGCATGCTATGGCCAGCCCTGCACCGCAGCCCCGCTGCCTGTGCATGGGCTCAGGCCGGGGCAGTTGGTCAAGCCTCCACCTGCTGGCCGGAGGTCAAGGCCGGGGTTCAGGGCCGGGGGTGGGGGCGCACGCACCACGCTGAGAAGACACCCAAGCCCGCCCCTTGGCTCACTGATGAGGGTTCCAGGGAAGCCCTCAGGACAGGCTGGGGTCCCGGTAGTCGTGACCACCGCCCACATGACGGGGCTCCGGTCTCGTGACAACTGAGGACAGTGAGGCTCAGGGAGGTGAAGAAAGTTGTTCCAGGAGACCAGCCAGGAAGTGGCAGAGCCAGCCCTGGAGCCAGGCCACCCCCCGTGAGGGGCCACCGTGGGGAAGAAACCCAGGCAGGAAAAGCTTGTACCCGCCACCGCTGCCCAGGCTCCCGGCCATGTCGTCGCAGCCCCGGTGAAGCGGACCAGCAGGGGCCTGGGTGTCACTCCCTTGCCCAGGAGCCTCTGGCACTGCTGCCCAGCTGTCCACAGCAGCCCCCTCACTGGTCCTGGCCTCCACGGAGCCCCTGCAGACCACCCGGGGCCAAAGGAAGGTTCTGGACAAAATCGCAGTGGCTACTGCCCTACTGAACCCCTCAAGGGCTCCCGCTCACTCTCCTGAGAGACTGGAGACCCCCTACCCCGAACCCCCCCGCCCCCCGTTCCTGGTGCCCTCACCGCTTTCCATCCCGCAGAGACACCAAGAGCAGTCCCCACGAGCCCCTCCCTGGGCCTCCGCTGCCCCAGACCTGCCCACTCCGTCCTGGGGGGGCGGCCGGATGGAACACAGCCTCCCGTGCCAGGCCCGCTGGCCACGCCGTCTCGGAGCCTCCGTTCCTGCCCCCACCCTCAGACTCGTCC
>NW_011895378.1:1577-2445 GCF_000151845.1 Pteropus vampyrus | reverse complement strand
CGCATTAGGCCATTATCTGCTTGTATCCAAGGCCAACTAGACAAAATTAAGAAACATGCCATTTGCTGACGAGAGTTCTTTTCTTAAGCCTTTGCATAAAGAAAACCTCTCGCTCATTCTGTCACTTTTTGGAAGCCAGACAATAAGGTGTCAATCTGCATTTCTAATAGCCCTGAGAAAGGAAGGTTGGGTTCACGTCTCTCAGAAAGACTTGAGTTCAAATTCCTGCTAACATTAAGTTGTGCCGAGACCCTGATTGTGTCTCTGAGCCTCGTTTTCTTCACATACAAAATGTGCTTAATATTATCTTCCTCATGGGGTTGTGGGGAGATTTAGATTAAACATGTAATTGTTCTTCAACCAAGGACAGTTAGTTCGTCCTGAAGTAATCAAATGGACGTCATTAAAAAGTGGCTTCCCCTGAAAGGCAGCTCTAAGGCATTCCCTCCTGAGTCATTGTGACGATGAGGTACCAGCAACTCTGGGAATGGGACACACGATAGAAACACCCAGACGAGCCTGGACCTGACTGCGTTTGCCAGGCCTTTTCATGTCCAGTAACTACTGCATTTTATTTGGTTTGTCTAATAGGAATGAGATCTCTGCTGTCTTCTCACAAATAGAAGTGCTTCTACATGTGACACTCAGATCTTCCCTTAAGATGATCAGGTGATTTCCCTCCTGGTCAAGGTCACAGGAAACTCTTCTATCAACCCAAGTGCAGAATCAGAAGGAATTAGAGACCATAAAGAAATGCAGGACAAAAAGATGTGGCATGCCTTCAGGGTCGGGCCTGTTTAGTACTTGGATGAGAGACCACCTAGGAATACCAGGTGCTGTAGGCATTAAAAAAAAAAAAAAAAAAAAA
>NW_011895378.1:0-1067 GCF_000151845.1 Pteropus vampyrus | reverse complement strand
TGCTTAATATTATCTTCCTCATGGGGTTGTGGGGAGATTTAGATTAAACATGTAATTGTTCTTCAACCAAGGACAGTTAGTTCGTCCTGAAGTAACCAAATGGACGTCATTAAAAAGTGGCTTCTCCTGAAAGGCAGCTCTAAGGCATTCCCTCCTGAGTCATTGTGACGATGAGGTACCTGCAACTCTGGGTATGGGACACACGATAGGAACACCCAGACGAGCCTGGACCTGACTGCGTTTGCCAGGCCTTTTCATGTCCAGTAACTACTGCATTTTATTTGGTTTGTCTAATAGAAATGAGATCTCTGCTGTCTTCTCACAAATAAAAGTGCTTCTACATGTGACGCTCAGATCTTCCCTTAAGATGATCAGGTGATTTCCCTCCTGGTCAAGGTCACAGGAAACTCTTCTATCAACACAAGTGCAGAATCAGAAGGAATTAGAGACCATAAAGAAATGCAGGACAGAAAGATGTGACATGCCTTCAGGGTTGGGCCTGTTTAGTAGTTGGATGAGAGAAGACCTAGGAATACCAGGTGTTGTAGGCATAAAAAAAAAAAAAAAACAATGTGACATGCCCAAAGTCATAGAGCTACAGATAAGTGAGCCTCCAAATGCCATACCTTGAGCCTCTGTGCCCCCACTTCCTCTCGTGCAGCTTTTTTTCATGACCATAAACCATGAGTGAGCACACGAAGTCACCCCTGTGTGGAGATGCTTCTGCCCAGCATGGTCCTAAATGAATCACTGGACCAGGGTGAAAAATATTCCAGAAAACAGCAGTGCAACATGGCTCTTTTTCTGGTTCATATCCATCCATGAATGTGGGACGTTTCTGTGTTGAACTCGTTCCATTGTTCACTATTCTTCTTCAGTGCTCAGAGATTCTATTTGTATGGCTTGTCTTTAGTTAGGGCGAGAATCGTTGCTGCCCTTTCTCAACTATTATACTAATTATTGCCCATCTCTGTGTCGTGCACCAATGGAATTTTTACCAATGCCTTCTGCCAAAGTTTTTCTTCATTATACATGATTAGTAAATGTTGAACCTAATGTTGAATGAA
>NW_011895377.1:0-5446 GCF_000151845.1 Pteropus vampyrus | reverse complement strand
GTTATGTTTGGCAGTAGCAAAAATCTAAACATGTGGCATTGGTTTTGGGGTTAGGCGGTAGGTGGGAGCTAGACGAGCCTTGTGGAAACTCTTCACAAAAGCCCTATGAGCCCCAAAGAGGCTGTTGGAGGAAGAGTAAATACGAATGAGAAAAAGATCACAGGAAGCGGGAAGAAAGGAGACATATTTTATTTAGTGATAGAAAGTTGAGCAAAATTATGGTCTGGACTAACAAAGAAAATAGGGAAAATGTGATCTAATGAATGGATCTTGCTAAGCATTTCAGGCTAAACGTTGAAAATAGCAACCGATTTCATCATAAGGAGCAGAAAAAGAGCGAACTAAAGACAGAATTTATTCAGTTTTCAAGCAGAATCTAGAGGGAAGATAAAGGACCTAGGATTTTCTGGATTTGAAACCATAATTGTTTCGCACTCCCAGTCTGTCCCCGAAAACAGACTCGGGATAAAAATAAAAGCCTGATTGCTGACATTGAAACATCTAAGGGTAAAGGTACATCCAAGTACGGAACTGTCAAACCCTTTTAAACTTCAGATAGTTTTCATATGGTACCTCATAGGCCCTTTGAAGTAGTCAACAGACCTTCTAAGGATCTTAAGGATATATCTTATAAACTCTCAGTGAAACAATAGACTCTCCAAATGCATTGTCTGTTAGTAAACATACAGGCACCAAAGGCTGAGAAGGGCTTCTCTTGAATAAATTTGAAGTGCACCTTTTGGCCAATAAAGTGTAATGCAAAAATGATGCATACAGAACTCAAAACATTTCTGAAGAAATTAAACAAGCCTAGGTTTAAAGGGACAGACAGTAAAAAACAAAGAGGTCATGTTTGTGCCATCAGATACAAAACATCTATGGGCAGGAAACAGGCTAAGAAAACTACTCAGTTGTAAACACAGGCCACTTTTTATGGGGGTGTGGAGGGGAGATGACTCAGAGAGAATAACCAAGAGACCAAGGGCAGAGCCGAACACAACAGAAAATTACTCCCAGGTAGCAGTATTGGGCCTTTATCAAAGAACTGGCAACTCATGCCTGGTTATTAAAGATTTATGATGAAGGATGTGGCATGATAAAACTATGTTTAGACAGAATTATTCTGACTGAATGTGTAGTGCTGATGTATAATGTCGAATGAATACTAAAAGAGTGGAAGCAAGAATAGTAATTAGATTATTGTGATAATTTAAGTGAAATAAGATAGTGGCTTGTACTGAGGAATTAAAGTGGAGGTGATAAAAAGTGGTTAGCTTCAGAGTGTATTTTGAAGATAGAGTCAGAAGAATTTGCTGATGGATTATACACTGGGTGTGAGAGAAAGAGTGCAGTCAAGGATGATTATAAGGCTTTGGCTTAGCAACTGGAAAAACTGGAGTTGCCATTTTATGAGCTGGGGAGCCATGGGGAAGAAACGATTGCGGGGTGGGGGGCTGGGGAGGGGGTGGAATGTCAGAAGCTCAGTTAGGCACAAAATAAGTTTGAGATGTTGATTAGATAATGAAGTAAAAATTCCGAGTAGGCTTTTGTATATAAGAGTATAGATTTCGGAGAAGTACAGATAGGAAATATAAATCTGGTTAGAGGGTGCGATTGCTAGAATAACTTTAGGTATAGCCCAGAACAGCTCCAAAGGCAGAAACGCTGCAGCTCTCCACTGTCTAGGGGTCAGGTGATAAAGAGCAACTGGCAAAGAGCAGACGGAGTGTCTGCGAGGAAGTCAGAAGCCTAACTGGGGGAAAAGAGCATCTTACAGAGGAGGGAGGGAACCCTTTAGAAGAGTTCTGGTCTATTGGGAAGACGTTAATGAAGAAAAATCGAGGAAGATGCAAAATCCAGGAAGTATTTCTTTTCTCTTTGTTTTATTTTTTTAATGGTAGAAATAACAGGATGTTTTTAAGCTATGGGAAAGGTCTAGAAGAAAGAGTAAAATTAACAACTGACAATTCAAGGCATTGACAGAATGGCCGAAATAGCATTCTCAAGAATACGAGAGTGGATGAGATAGTGGGCACAGGTGGAGGGGTTGGTCTTTTATTTCTTAATAAAAATTGTATATATTGAAAGTGTACGACATGATGATTTTATATATCAATATCATCTATATCTATATCATCTATCTATATCTATATCTATCATACATATGTACACATAGAGATAAATGATTACCAGTCAAGCTAATTAACATTAATTAGCACCTAGATAACTTTTTGTGAGTGATGAGAGCACTTGAAATCTAGTCTCAGCAAATTTCCAGTGTTCTCATTCTTGCAATGTCTCTTTCTGGTTTTGTTGTTTGGTGAATGGTGACTTCATAGAATAATTTAATTTTATGAAAGAGTTTGTATAAAATCAATACTGCTTTTGTTTTTTCTTCAAATCTTGTAGAATAATCAAGGATGCTACCAGGGACTGAGAAGTTCTTGTCAGAGGTTTTGAACTACAAATTTAATTTCTTCAATAGATTAGAACTGTCAGACTATCTCTTTCTTTCTTTTGTGTCTTTTAAGGAATTTGCCCATTTCATCTAAATTGTCAAAATATGTGGCATGAAAACTTTTATAATTTTTTTTTACTATCTTTATAATTTCTATACAATCTCTAGGGTTGTTACTGCTATCATTCTTCTTACTGGTAATGTATGTATTCTGTCCTTTTTTCCCCAATTATCTCAATCTTAGAAGTTTATCAGTTTTATTAATCTTCTCAAAAACTAGGTTTTGGTTTCATTGATTTTTCTCTATTGCTTTTCTGTTTTCAATTTCATTATTTTCTACTTTGCTATTTATAATTTCCTTTTTAATACTTAATTTCCTCTTTTTCTTTTTTCTTTTCTTTTTTTGCGGGGTGGGGGATTTCTCAAAGTGGAATTTGCTCTCCTTGGTTTGAGATCTTCCTTCTTTCAATTAAAGAATAATATTTTCAGAATCTGTCTTTTGTAAGAACAGAGAGAGTTCGGCACAGTAAGAGAAGAAACTGCAAGTCCATAGGTTCAGGTGGTGGTGAGAATTGTCATAGGTCTTTTAGGATCAGTTCCACTTACTCAAAAAGGAAGTTTCCTTATCCGAGAGAGAGAGGACACTGAATGAAATGAATTTTTGATATGGTATTTGTTTTTCAATTTTTATATTTTTAGATTGGTTTTGTAATGCGGTTTTTGAACAGTTGTTACCTTCTCACATAGGAGAGATTGTAGTATTATATCTATTGTAATGATTGCTGTGTCAATTATTTCTGTCACCTTAGATTTAGTGCTCAAGTTGTCACAGACTAATGATTTGAGTTTGAATATCTATAGGAGTTGTAGCTCAGACCTCAGACATATTTCAGGACATAAGAATACTTGTGAAAGGTGAAAAAATAGAACAGTTGGTATTTTGTCTCTTTTTGCCTGTAAAATATGTATGGTGCTTTGAGAAGTGCATTTATCGTGCTACCTCATTTTGACTCTCCTAGTTCTGTGAGGTGCTTATCGGGTACCATCCATCTTACACCTGAATAAACCAATGCTCGGCAAGGTTAAAAAATTCTCCAAAGTTGCACACCAAGTTAATTGAAGAACTGGGCAATATCTATCAAGATTATCAGATATTAGCTTAAGAAACAGATATTAGCCACTGACTATTGCCTAGAATCAGCCCAAAGGGCACTAAATTGACACAATATCAGCTTGCATAGAATTTACATTCTTTTGTGGAAGACAAACTATGTACTCACTTAACAAAGTTGTTACAGATATGTTAGGAAGGAGTAGTGGCCTGTCCCATGAAAGGATATAATGACTTCTCCTCTTAGCCAGGAGTGATTTTGTAAGAGTGAAGTCTGCAGAGCTTTACTGAAAAGCTTCTGCTTCACTCATCAGGATGCAGCTCTGGAACGCTGGACATTTTCTCTCCTAAAGCTTAGTCACAATGCTAAAGTCATAATTTCCTTCGGAGGTTGAGTAAATGGGTAATCATTAAAGCTAAGTTATTATCTCTCTTACACACATGCACACACATATATCAAAGTATAAATTATGTAATATTTTGCATATTTTATTTTTTAATTAAAATTTGCTTTCCTATATTTTTGAATTCTTGTTAAAAAGTATGTAATACTTTTAATATTGTGCAGTTTACCATATTTTTATTTATGCTTAGTGCTTTTTTTTGCCCATTTAAGCAATATTTGCACACTCTAAGTTAATGAAGATATATTTACTTCCAAAAGATTTTTTGAATTAGCTCTATGAATATCAATTCAAACTGAAGTTGAGTCAAGATTTATTTACTCCTATGTGTATATCCGATAGACAGCATAATTTAATAAAGAGCACATTCTTTTCATAATTTTATTAGTGTCTTTTTGTCATAAATCAAGTGACTATATGTGTGTGGGTCTATTTCTGGACTCAAAATTCCATTCCACCGATCTATTTGTCTATCTTTGCACCTATATATTCTCTTATTATTATTGCTTGAGAATAAGTCTTGTTACCTGGTAGGTCCTCCAGTTTTGTTTATCCTCAAGATTATCTTGTTTATTCAGTATTCCTACTAGAGTTTCATAAATATTTGAAAAAAATCATAGTTTTTTTTTTAAACTATTACTTTTTTGAGTAAGATTATATTGAATTTATAAAAACAATTTAGAGTGAATGTAACTCTTTACAATACTGAATTTTTAAATTGATAAATGGGCGCATATTTTCATGTTTTAGAATTCTTTAAAATCTTTAATTAATATTTTGCAACAGTCAGGATACGGATTATACATACCTTTGTTAGAGTTGCTTTTCTTTATACATTTGTTATTTTCGATGTTTTGAGAACTAATCTATTTTTCAAAAGTTTCATTTTTAATTTATTACATACATTCAGAATATAATTTCTTCTTCATTTGCATATTGAATTTGTATTCAGTAAGCTCATTTCAAAAGTAGTATAACCTTTGTTTTATGATATCATTTCTATCACACTCTTAATCTGTGTACTTAGTCATTAAGAGAGATAGAGAGGAAGAGGAAGAGTTTAGGAAAGGTTTTCATCTAAATTTAATGACAGTAAGTCTCGATTGTAATGTTTTGCATAATTTTATTTTTTAATTAAAATTTACTTTTTTGTATTTTTAAATTCTTTTTAGAGTATATATTACTTTTTCAAAGTAAAACAACATTAAAATACAAATTTTGAATTTAAAAAAATTAATTTTTTAATTTTTAGGTTTTTATTTTTCAAGTTTAAATATTTAGGTTTAATTTTAGGTTTGTCTGGTTATTTGCATGTTATTTCAATGAACCTCTGGCTGCCTACACATTACTCATATCCTAAGTAATTTCTAATTTTTGTTTGGAAAATATATGATAAATAGTTTACTCAAGTCTATATTTTTGGGTTGACTAACTTTCCTTGGGTTAAAGGCAGTTAAGAAAAAGAAAGAAAGA
>NW_011895376.1:6429-9220 GCF_000151845.1 Pteropus vampyrus | reverse complement strand
CCCACTCACTAAAACTGGGACTACTTAGACACACCGATTCACCTCACGTGCACATCTTCGGGATGTGAGAGGAAACCGGAGTCCCCAGAGAACACCCACACAGACGTGGGGAAAATGTGCAAACTCCACACAGGCAGTGGCCCAGGCTGGGAATCCACTTTCTTCCCTCATTAATGTTATAATGAAGTGACATTGAACGAAATGATGTTATCTGAGGACCTGCGTATAGCTCTCCTGTTAATGATAAAGAAAAACCCTCTGGGAAAATGCCTACTAATGTGTCCTTCCGTTTTTGTGACCCGAAAGCTTTCTAGGGGGGAAATACACTGAGAACAATTATACTGGAAAGAGATTCAAAGATGACTAATGCAACCGTGAGGTTTCTGCCTATTTCTGGGCTTTGCTACAGGACATATGTCCTCACTTGGTGGCCATGTGTGGTTTGGGACGGTCTAAGGGGAGACGAGGATTTCCTCGCCAGGGTGTGGGGGCCTACAGTGGTGCCACCCTCATCTGGGCATGTCCACCGTGTTGCTGCTGCATGGGGGTCATCTGACCCCTGAGAACTGGATTTCTAGATTATGTGACCTGGTTTTATCTCAGTGAACACGGACAATCATGGCCAGTGGCTTAAAGAGCTTCCCACAGAGAAAAAGGTTCCTTGCATATATGCGTATAATCCACAGCAGTTTGGAGAGAAAACAGAAGATGAAACACAGATAAACAAGGAAATGGCAGCACCGACGCTTTTACTCCCCCTGAGAGGATCTCTCCATCGGTCAGACTGAGAAGGGAAACCATCACTAACGGGATCTGGAGAGATCTGCCGTGGGGGCCAAAATATCAGAAAGCAGGGATGGTTTGACTTACGGATTAATCCACTACTACTGACAAATGATGAGCCCTGCTTAAGGATATGTCATGTCTTAAGGTTAAGTGCAAAATGAAACCATCACGATGAGATATTTTAATACCAATCATCTGGAACTTGAAGCCGAATCTACAAATTTTTCAGCTACTGAAAAAGTCATGGTGGTCCTCGCCCAAATCTCCCTAAACCCTAATGATAAATGTTTGGAAGCCTGTATGAGATTTCTTAGCATACACGTATGTAAGTAATATATATGTATGTAATTCATAAATTCATATGTAATTCAAAAGTATAGTTGATCCTTGAACCATGAAGGTTTGAATTGCGAATGTCCAATTGTATGCAGATTTTTTTCGGTAAATATCTGTACTGTTTCTGGCTCACGGATGGGAGTCTGAGGCTGCGGAGGGAGGGCTGGCTGTGTGCGCTGATCTATACCATTTTATATAGGGGACTTGAGCATCCTCAGATTTTGGTATCTGTGGCAAGTCTTGGAGTCGATCCCCCACAGATACCAAAGGTATTTAAGTTTTGGGGGAGTCAAAAGTTATATACAGATTTTCAACTATGCAGGGGGATGGGTGCCCCAAACCCAAGTTGTCCAGGAGTCAACTATAATTTTATATGTATAAGCGTATATAATTCACGAGCACATCAGTTCATATGTATAATTTAGTCACGTGTACAGGTATGTATATAATTCATAATTTACATGTGACTTCATCAATAAACAAATTCATATCTTCTTGATAAACAAACTGTCACATACTAGGGGTGAGTCCTCAAAAGCTGTCCTGATAAGAGCATGGGCAGAGAAGGTGAGAGACCACCGGGGATCGTGACCTTCAGCATTTCACACGGGCACCGCGGCAGAGAAATAACTGAAGACGAGGAGCCTCTATGTGTGCAGGGCCAGACACGACAATCCTGCACATGCCACACACCACACTGCTGTCCCCGTGCCCTGCCAATTTACCTTATAGAAGTGCCGCACGAGGTGGACGCTTTCTTCCCTCGCACCCTGTGGAAGAGAGGGAGGGCGTGAGGGAGGCAGGGCTTGTGGAGGCAAGTGAGCTGGGTAATCATAGTTCCCATAATCTGAGTGTATTTGACAGATGCGGGGCTAATATCCTTAATCTATAAAATGGTGGAGAGAGAGCTCAAAATAAAAAATGGGCAGAGTATAGGCAATCAATATGTCGACATGGAAAGTTGTCAATATACAGTTAAGTGTGTGTGGGGGGGAGGGTTATAAAATATGGGTCCAGAATGGCTCTACTCTTATTTTTAAAATTATTTTTAAAAATGTGAGTGTGTGTGTGTATCTAGAAAGACACATACCAAAATATCAACTACAGTTGCTACTTTTGACAATTGCACTTTCTAAATTTTCTAAGATAAACAAAAAAAAGTTGAGGGGGAACAAAAGCTATTTAAAACAATAAATGTAGATACTAGCATGATAAACTTATCAGTAAATGTGTGTGTACATATTTGTATATGTATAAAACTTTTATAATATAAAAAGAAAAAAATTTAAATCCTAGAGAAAAATAAGTGTCAAATAATTGCAACAGAAACTACCCAAATTCACTAATTAAGTGGGGGCTCATCAAGCCGGCCTCAACAGAAGGGAAGTTCTGTGGGGACAGGTGGGTCGCAGTGGGCGCCACGGTCCAGCTTCTCCTCGGTGGTCCCGTGGACGCCAGCTTCCCTCTGTCACTCTCCCGGTGGCAGTGGCTCACAGGCACAGGGTGTGGGGAGGCCCTCACCTCCAGGCAGGCGAGATGCACATCCTTTATGATGCAGCCCGTGCTGGTCACGACTTGCTGCTTCAGGAGCAGGCAGCTCAGCTCCAGCGTCGCCAACCGGATCTTCCCGTCTGTAGAGCACACGGGGGTCAGCCTCACACGCCCAGGG
>NW_011895376.1:0-1779 GCF_000151845.1 Pteropus vampyrus | reverse complement strand
GGCCCCACCTCACCCTTCTCCTGGGCCTGACCCGGGCCTGACCTGGCCCCATCCCCTGGATTGCTCCTGATGGCTCAGCTCAGCCATTCGCCCTCCACCAAGCTGCGTCTGTCAGGCCCCTTCTCTTCCCGAGTGCTCACTCACACCCTGACGGCCTCTCTTCCTGCCTTTGCAGAGAACCTGCCTTGCAAACAAGGTTTCCTCGACCTCGGCACTGTTGACTTTTTGGGCCAGATAATCCTTTGTTGTGGGGCTGTCCTGTGCATTGTGGGATGTTCAGCAGCATCCCTGGTCTCTATCTACCAGATGCCATGTGCATCGCCTCCCCAAGTTGTGATGACCGAAAATGTCTCCAGACATTGCCAAATGTCCCTTGGGAGGCAAAGCGGCCCTATTTGAGAACCACTGTGCTAGGTCATTCTACCTGCTATTTCTAGCCCTTGCTGTGGCTGTAGATCGGTTTTGGCTAAAACCTCAGAGCTAGGCTGACAATGCCAGGCACTGCACACATCTTGTATTATCAAAATCACCCGACCCCCTCCGAGAGGAGGGCCACAGACATTGGGCAAAACTGGCAAAAGAAGGGCTGGGTATGGAAGGGGAAGAAAGACAAGGCCTGGCACAAACACTGCAGTGGGTGGGAAAGAGAGGAGACTGGAGATGAAGACGTGGCAGGACAGGAGGGTGTGGGTGGCCCAGGACGCTGGTATGGGTGGCAGAGAGAGTGGTCGAGATCTTCCAGGATCCCCGGATGGGCAGATCTAGAGCCCACGGCTCCTAGTGCCTCGTGTGGGGAGCTGGACCCTGTAAACTCCACCACCCCTGCAAACAGCCAACACGCCCCGGGCACCTGGCTGGGCAGCGTTGTTCATGATCCTGATGAGTCTTTCGGCCAGTAGGTGGTTGTAGGTGGTCTTCTCGGCCGCACTGGGCACTGGGAGCTGGATTCGCTCTAGTTTTTCAGGATCCATGCCTGGAACGGAGAAAGGGGCAAGCTGGAAGTCAGGGCGGCCACCTTCTCGAGAGCCGTCCTCATCCTGAAAGGCTCGACAGGACAGGGCTTCCCGGCTCTCAGCCAGCCTCGGTCCATCCTCGTGGTTCTGCCGTGGCTGGGTGTGTCTGTACTAGAACCTAACCTCCACCTCAGGGTTTTCTGTAAATGACATTTAGGTAAATATATTAAAATAGAAATTTTCTATCACTATTTGTAAGTGGCAGATCGGCATTGCTGTAATATTGAGAGTAACTGTAATTTAAAAAAAAAGAAAAAAGGAAAAAGAAAACCAAACGATGTTTTTACATTTTAGCCAGACTGTTGACGGGCTGCTTACTGGGCCTGAGGCCTGCTCTGTCTGTGCTAAAAAAGGGAGCTTGGCAGGTGACTTAAAAGCTGCTGAAGCCGCCCTAGTCCCAAACGGTGACACGCTCCTGGACAAAAGCAGAGATAACAGAACGGGAATGGAAAAAGGGTTAACTTTCGCACAGTGAGCTTCCCTCCCATTTCACACCAGGTCTGGGTGCCATCGGAGGCCACCCCCGTATGAGACATATGCCACAACGGCAGGGGTCACAGACCTAGAGAAAGAGAGATCAGACCGGAAGAAAACGACAGTCATACCCAACAATCTCACCTCAAGGTCTTAACACCAAACTCACAGGGCTGGGCCCACCACTCAACACGTACATGGGCGGCAGCGGGCACCACGCTGGGGCGGGGTTACCACAGAAAGGTGCAAATACCATGAACCCCATAGAGTGGCTCTGTGTCTAAGAGGCAAA
>NW_011895375.1:3630-5314 GCF_000151845.1 Pteropus vampyrus | reverse complement strand
ACTGCAATTAAAATAAGGGAAAAGAGGAATGGAGATGAGGGAAAGCGTTAAAAAAAAAAAACACCAAAGGGGTATGCCACCCTGCTGTTACAAAATACTTAGTTTGGAAAATGTGAAGTTTTGATAAAAGTATCTCTGAACAAATTCAAGTGAAATGGGCTGAGACAAACTGACTTTGACCTCTACCTGCCCTTTCACCAACCTCTCCTGCTCTGCCCTCTACTCCTTATTTTCCCTTCAGCTGAGTCAGGTTTAGCCACTCCCAGATGGAGACAAGAGGTTAAAATAGTTAAAGGAAAAGGCATTGTCACTTACGCAGCCAGAGGAGGTGGCCTCTCCCCGAGCACCTGGTACTTTTTGTCCATTCGATTCGGCTTGGAGTACCGCGTGATACTGTGAGAAAAAAGAAGGGTCAGGGATCTGGAGGCTGGGAACAGACACGGGCAAATCTGGGCCTATGGGAGCCCTGCCTGAGTTGCTAGAGGTGCTTGGTCTGCCTTTGGGGCAACGTGACTCCTGTGTCTGGGGCTGAATCCTTCAAGATGCCTCTCTTTACTCCTCATAGCTCTGGAGATGACCTTACTGTGGGGATGGAGCCCTTGCCACTGAAACCTACCCAAGGCCATTGAGAGGGGGCAAGTGGTAGAGGTGCTCCAGCCCAGAGATTTGAATCCTTGCTTCTCTGTGGTGAGGCCCCAAAGAAAAATAGGTTGAGCCACATGTAGGATTGCTAGATTTTTAAATAAAAATATAATACTCCCAGTTAATCTTGAATTTCAAATAAGCAATGAGTAATTTTTAGCGTAAATATGTCCCATGCAATATTCGAGACATACTAAAAATATTATGTCTTTTATCCGAAATTCAAATTTAACTGGGCATCCTGAATTTTTATCTGGCAGCCCTAGCGACATAGATTTCACTCTGTAACTGCTGAGAGACTGGATATACAAATAGACAGGGGCTGGACCACATATAAATACAGAAGTCTAACCCATAACCTGCAGCAACAAGAAACCAACTCTTTATTATAATAAACAACTCGGGAAGCCAGCCTGCTGTAAGTCAGACTCAAGAGATGGTATCCTAGTGACAATCCATAAAGCTAAGCAATAGCTCCTGTAACAAGTGGCCCCACATAACCAGGAATTATTAATAACTGATAGCTTCCCAAAATTTTGTACCTGCTTCCAACTTAAGACCAATCAGAGAAAGCCAAATATGGTTCCCCAATCACATAGGATGCCCTACTGTTGGCCTGCCTCTAGCTGCCCTGTTTCAAAAGCCTCCAATCAGCCATGCCCGAAGCCCTCCTTTTGCTCCATTATTCACTCTTCTACCTGCCTTTGAGGCTCCGCTAAAATATGATTGATGTGGCCTATACCCTTGCTGTAGCAAACTCTGAATAAATAGCCTTTGCTTTTCTCATTTGGTTGGTCTTTGTTTATTTCCACATTGCAGATGCCATGTGTATTCAAAGAGACCTTCTGGAGGTATGCAAAGCATACCGGCCACTTCCTCGAAACCTGGAATTAAATCACATCATCAAGGGCTCATGGGAGACACAGAAAGTTGGCTCAGCCACATGGTTTCTGTTATCTACCTTTTGTAAAATATAGAAGGGGGGTAGGCCAGGGCCCACCATCACTGAGCCACAAGTCTGATGACTCCAATGGAGCACAGT
>NW_011895375.1:0-1350 GCF_000151845.1 Pteropus vampyrus | reverse complement strand
GGCAGGAGAGGTGAACTAAGGGTCTTGACAGGGCTAAGGAGGTGAGACCAATGCAGCGAAATGGCCCATTCCAGGATTTGAACCCAGATCTGACTGAACAGCCCGTGGTCTTTCCAAAGCATCCCAGGAGGCCTGAAGTCTAGCAGGGGCCTGGGAGCCCCTCTTGCCTTGAGCTCTGTTGAGCCCTGCAAGTCTCCTAGGAGCCCAGACCCAATAGCTCACCCACCCTTCCCTATCGCCCCAGCCCATTTCTTACAGTAAAAACCACTTTAGTCACGGACTCAGTCTCCAACCTGCAGTTGAGGTACTGAATCCTGTGGTTCAGTTTTTCTTTCCAAGTTCGGACGAACCCAAGGAGGTCTTCCGTGGTCACTACCTAGCGAGAACACAGACGAAGAAAGCCACAGGAAGCAGGCTGCAGGAGGGCAGACTGATTCCATCTGAACCTCAGGAATGGGGGCTGGCTGGCGAGGATGTCTCTTGGTTTGATGGAGGCTCCTCGCTTGCAGGGGGCGCCCTGGGGAGTGGGGGACACTAAACCGGCTCTCTGCACTGGGAGGACGGATCCTTCACTTGATGGGCCATCGGGAGTTCTGTTCCTGGTTCTACGGGTTTGTCCTGGGCAAGTGATTTAAACGTGCTCAACTCAGTCTTCCCATCTGTGTGACAGGGACACAGAATCCTCTCTAGGATTTTTTCTAGCTCTGATACTCTATGTTCAGAAGGAAATGTTTGGCCCAGGATGGTGAGGGTGTGCAGGAGTGAAATGACCACAGCTTTTCTGGAAGGGGAATCTGGCCATCTCCATGACAACGTCAAATACACACAGCCCTGGAGCAGCAATTCCACTGACCACGCTCCACAGGTGTGCAAGGAAGCACCGTAAGGATGTTTGCCTTCTTCACACGTCCCACACGACACTGAGCAATCCTCACACACTGACCCTAAATGGGTCACTGACCTAGTAGATGATCCAGGCCAGGAGGTGCCTTGGCCTCTTCTGCTTCCTTCATTTCCAATGCACTCTGAGTCCTGCCAATTACCCCTACCACTCAGCTCTGAAAATGGAACATGTCCCTGCTAGCACCTTGTCCAGGCCATTATTCTCTCTGCCTCAGTCCCAGCACCCTGCCTCTCTCCTACCAACTTCCCTTTTAGCAACCAGAAAGCCCTCCTCAATGTGGCACTGAGCAGGCACATGGCCGTGGCCATACCATCCCTGGTCCCCGCTGCCTTTACCACACATCTGATGCATCTATCCCGTCTCCTGATCACTGCTCTAGAGAAGTGTCCAACCAGTGTCCCCCATCACTAGAGGATTGCCTGCCCGCCTGAGCTCATGCTCCCCCA
>NW_011895374.1:4635-9395 GCF_000151845.1 Pteropus vampyrus | reverse complement strand
TCTCCCACGCCCTCCCGGCCTGCCTGGATGCGGCCGGCCCCCTCGCCGTGCTCATGCCTGCGAAGGACCCTTAACACATCCTTATCACCCTTGTCACTTGGAGCCACCTGACTGCACCTGGGGGAGAGGGACAAGAGTGCCCTCTGCTAGAAAAGCTGCTGTCAGAGCCAGCCGCTGGCACTCTTGGGAGCCTGGGGGAGGACAGCCTGCAGGACGGGGGTGGGGGGCTGCCTTGGCTCCCAAGAGGCTCTGCGCCAGGGCCCGGGTAGGGGCCATAGGCAGCTGCGTGACCCCAGGCTGCTGGGAAGCTGATGGCCCACCGCAGGGGAGGTGGGTCAGGTTCCTTATGGCCCAGCATTCCAGCCCCGAATTATCTGGGATCTGACGGGCATGCTGGGCCGTCTTGCAAGGCTTTCGTCCCCAGCTGTCACTGGGAACAAGATTAGCAGGGCCACAGAATCATGGCTTGAGGGAACCAGCACCGAGACACAACCCTGTCCCCAGACCTCGCAAGGGACAGTTTTTTAGTGTCGAACACAGCAGAGTGCCCCCCCTTATTTTCCTGTGGTTTCAGTTACCTATGGTCAACCACGGTCTGAGAATATTAAAAGGAAAATTCCAGAAATAAATAGCTCATAAGTTCTAAATCACACCCCAATGAAATCTCGAACTGTCCCCTGTCCAGCCTGGGACGTGAACCACCCCTTTGTCCGGTGTGTTCGCTCCGTGCGCGTTCCCCGCCATTGGTCCCTGAGTAGCCGTCTCAGTTATCAGGTTGACTGTTGGGGTATCGCTCGTGGTCAAGTCACCCTTATTTTGCCCTCGTTCCAGAATAATGGCCCCAAATGCACGTGTAGTGATGCTGGCAATTCGGACACACCCCAGAGAAACCATCAAGTGCTTCCTTTAAGTGAAAAGATAAAAGTTCTCAGCTTAATCAGGAGGAAAATGAATCGTGCCTGAGGCTGCCAAGATCTAAGGTGAGAACGAACCTTAGATCTGTCCGTGAAACCGTAAAGGAAGAGGGAATCTGGCCTGGCTTTGCCGTCACACCTCACACTGCACAAGTTTCGGCCGCAGTGTGACAGTGCTTGGCTAGGATGGGACCTGAGTCGCAGGCTCTGTGCACCCAGCTTCCTCGCCTGTAAAATGGCACCGAGCTTCAGACCGCCGCGCGGCGGGGCTCACCTCACCGGCTCCGTGGGCCGTCCTCACCACGACTCCTCCACGCCTGCCCCCGCGGGCCAGCCCCCTCGCGCCCACTCCCCGGTGCCCACTGGGCTCTAAGCTGCTGGAGGGCAGGGCGCATCCTCCGGGACACTGGAGCCCCCACTTCCATGCCTCTCACAGACTTCTTAGCATCGTTGAGGGAAGCTGACTGCCGGGGGGTTCCAGGGGTGTCCTGGTCCCACATGCCTGTTGGCCAGATGGGGAAACCAAGGCCTGGAAAGGAAACAGACTTGGCCGCGGAATATAGTAACTCAGCGAGAAGACAGAGACTTGAATCTAGGTCTGCAGACTCCCAGGCCAGCGATCTTTGTGTGTGTGCATGCGCATGCGTGTGCATGTGTGCACGTGTGTGTGCGTGTGCATATGGATGTGTGTGTGCGTGCATGCGTGTGCATGTGTTCACGTGTGCATGTGTGCATACTTGTGTGCACAGTGCATGCGTGTGCATATGCATGGATGCGTGTGCGTGCTTGTGCATACGTGTGTGGGGCGCGGAGGGCAGGGCTGGCTCTCTGATTCGTTGGCCACAGTGACTGGACGAGGTGGCACTCGTGCGTCCGTCCCTTCGCCCAGTGACTGAAGGTCGAGGGCCTGCTCCGGGCCCGGTGGTGAGAGGGTGAGCACCAGGCAGGTGGCCGCTTGGCAGGGGTGTCCGATACCTGCTCTCGTGGCTGGTGGTTTAATCGCACGATCGCGAGGCCTGTGGGACAGGAGCGGGGGCTGGGAGAGAGTTTCAGCTGGGAGCCGGGGGGGCCTCTCTGACGAGGGGCCGTGCTCCCAGAAACCAGAGGATGAGGAAATGTGGGATGCGGAGCGGTGCTGCAGGCAGAGGGAGTAACAGAGTCCCGAGGTGGGAGCGACCGTGGCTGTTCAAAGCGGAGGCGTCTGGAACACGCATCGAAGCTGAGTGCGGGGCTCGGATGGGGCGGGAGAAGGGTGGGCAGAGCACCAGGGCCACGTAGCCAGTGAGAAGAGGGGTTGTGAGCCACCGCGGTGGGAAGCCAGTAGGGTTTAACAGCTGGATGGAGTGTTTAACGTCTCATTAGACTCCGCTGGCTGCAGGGTGCAGACGGATGACGTGGGACCTGGGAGGGAGCCCAAGCCCTGGGCGTGAGGTGGCCGCTGCTGTCCAGCCAGTGCTGGGGCTTGGGTCGGCCTGGAGGCTGGGGGTCTGGGACAGGGGTTGGAGTAGAGAATTCACCAGGAGAACACACGGGGACTGGCAGGGGCTGGAGGGTGCCTTGAGGGAGGAGGCCTCCAGAAGGCCCCAGGTTTCTGGCTGGACACCAGGTGTCCAGTGCCCTTTCTGTGGAGATTGAAGACCTGGGCATCCAGGCAGCGTTTCTTCCGTGTAGTGGCAATGAGCAGAAGTGGTCTGAGCACCGTGTCTGGGAGGGAGTCAGGGCTGCGTTGTGGCTGGCACGTTAGTCTCCGAGGAGGGAGAGGAAGGAAGTGGAGATGCCGCAGGTCCCATGTCCCCATCACTGCCATATGTCTTTCCGTGGGATTCTCACCAGCGCCCAGAGAGTGCAGCATTAAGTTCCGACTTTACGGATGAGGAAGCGAATATGCAGAGGAAAAGACATACAGGTTGTCCAAGGTCACGTGACTCAAGCGACACGAGGTACCCGATCTTAATCGCCTCCGCTCTGGTCTCGCAGGGCCCAGGAAAGGGGCAGGAGACACGTGGGAGGTGGCGCTCGCCACCCTGCCTGTGGTCTAGGGGGACGTCCCCTGTCCTGACTTTTGTGGGGACCCCCAGCCAACCTTGTAGGCTGAGCGAGGCCTGGGACTCAGCCTTCTCAGCATGCAGCATGTGCCGGAGCCACCCACGTCCCGCAGAGACAAGCGAGCCGCGTCCCCTCTGCGACTTCCTGTCCCTCCAGTGCCTGAGTGCTGGGAGACAGGAAGAGCCGAGGGCAGACGTGGGGGCCACGATTGCAGACAGAGCCCCGGGGCGTGGGCCGGGCTGGGGTCGGCGAGCCATCCGGTCGTGCAGGAGAAGCCGCTGGATGCGATCTCGGCCCTCCTGTATTTTCTCTTTCAACATCAGACGCGGCTGGTAGAAGGGGGGGTGGGGGGGGTGGGCCGCTGACAGGGGGCTCACGAAAAGAGGGGAGTGGGGACTTTGGTGCCATCCGTGTGCCGCCCAGTGAAATCCCGCTGGATCGTCCTGAGAGGCGGATGGGGTCTGGGGCCGGCGAGCCCCACTTCGGCCTGGAGAAGTCTGGGCACCTAGGTGAAGGTGAAGTTGGCACAGGGCCCACAGCTGGCCGTGGCACTGGGTGGCACTGGGTGGCACGCTGATTTTCCCCACCCTTGTCGATGAGAACAGAAAGTGCGAGCTCGTTGGGGGGAGCGGAGGGCAGGCGGCCCCGGCGCGCACCGCGGCCACAGTTCCTTTTGGTCTTTTTCTTTCTCGGAGTCCGACTTTGAAAATGGTGGTTGAGGCTTTCCCGAGGCCACACCTCGGTTTTCACCGTGGTTAGCATCACACGCGTTCCCTGTCTTCCTCAGTCCCTGTGGGGGCTGCGGTAGGTGTCCGCTGAGTGGCCGGTCCCGCGTTTACTCGGCGTCCCTTTGCCGTTGGTCACGTCCGCCCCTCCATCGACGCTGGCGTCCGTGCCGGGGCCTCGCCCAGCGGCCGGCGTTCGGACTGGGCCGCCGGCCGGGGTCTCCCTTCCTCCGGCGGCCGCCGGCATGTGCACTGAGTGCTGCCGATGTCCCGCATTGTTTCCGTCCCTGTGCTCGGACTCCACGTCCCGAGTGCGGCGGTGGAGGAGGTGTGGCTGTGGTTAGTGTGCATTCCCATGCGTCGTGCACTTGTACACACGCGCGTGCACACACGTGCACACACGCGTCACTCAGGAGTGGCAATGAAGAGCCGATGAGGTGGTGTCGGCGTGGGGACCGGTGGTCTGGGGAGGCGGGAGGAATGGTGTGGGCAGATACAGGGCAGGGGGTTTGCATAGAGGGAAAGTCTGGACAGAGGCCTATGCGGGGGCTGCTGGGCTGGCAAATTCCAGAACTGAGTGTCCTTCGAGTTCCTGGGAGAGGGGCTGGGGGGTGAGGGGATGGCGGGAGGAGGAGCGGACGTAGGTTAGGGCCAGGCGCAGGTGGCCACGAATGGCCAGGTGAGGACTGGCATTTTTGTCCTGCAGCTGGCTGGGAGCTGTTCCCAGTTTCTGGACGGACATGACTCTGAATTCGGCTGCGGACGTCAGAGAAGCTGTGGGTGAGGCTGGCCTGGTTCAGTTCTGTTTCCCCGAAGTTCACGAAAACCAGCCTGTGCTGTTTCTTCATTCGAGGCCCCGCAGAGCCGCTCCGCTCTGGGCCTGCGGCGGGCTGCGCTCCGGGTGGCTGGCGGTCGGTGTGGGTTTCCATCGCTCAGCCGTCCTGGACGACATTGTTCGCACATAGGCCCATGAATGCCCTGCCCGCCCCCACGCCGGACACCCCGATGCGCCCCTGAGGCCTCCGGGAGCAGCGCAGGGTGCCTTTGTCCGCGAGCTCGGCCGCCTCGCCTGCGG
>NW_011895374.1:0-710 GCF_000151845.1 Pteropus vampyrus | reverse complement strand
CCGTGGGCAGAGCACGCAGCCCCTCCTCCCCGTGGGGCAAAGGCCTAGGTCGGCCCTGGCTGCCGCCTGAGACCCAGGGAGGCCGAAATTCCCAGCGGCCTCCACCTCCTGGTCTGACCATTGTGCGTTCTCGAGACTCCCGGTACAGTGCGTCTCCAGAAGCCACCAAGATGAGGTGAAATGGGCAGTTTCTGTTCATTTCCCACTAGCTGCGCTGACCTCTCGAATGGTTTGTCACTCTGCTCCGTCTCTGGATTGCTTTCTCGCTGATCTGGAAGGATGTGGTTAACACCGAGAATTCTTTTTCCTGCGGATTCTTTCTTGGGCAGATCCAGCCACATAGCACCTCATCAGGGCTGTGGTGCCTCCCCACCCCTCGCTCCCCTCCCCGCCCCTTCTCTTCTGTGTCCCCCCTCCCCTCCCCTCTCCTCCCCTGCTGGCCTCTCCTCTGCGGCCCGCAGGCGGCACAGAGGTGTGCAGGTGGGCCAGCCATGTACACCTGCAGCGTCCACACCTGCAGCCCACCCTTCCGGGCTCAGCTCCCAAGCACAGAGCGTTTTGTTGCGTTCACGGTCTCTCGCCTCTGGCCTCGTCCGCACGGCCCGACTGCAGGCACCGCGTCGCAGCCCCCCGTGATGGGGCAGGCTTGCCGGGGTGCCACATGTGGACAGGAGGCAGCGGTAGCCCCTGCCCTCCGAGGTTCACATGCT
>NW_011895373.1:406-1747 GCF_000151845.1 Pteropus vampyrus | reverse complement strand
TCAATAAAATATATGAAAGAAAACATAAGTAGTAAACTTATAGACCTTTGTCTAAGAGGAGATTTTATGAATTTGACCTCAAAAGCAAGGGAAGTAAAAGCAAAAATAAATGAATGGGACTATATCACACTAAAAAGATTCTGCTCAGCCAAAGAAACTATCAACAAAACAAAAAGGCAACTAAATGGCAGAAGATATTTGCAAACAACACCTCTGATACAGGGTTAATATCCAAAATATACAAAGAACTCATACAACTCAAAAAAAATTCAATTAAAAAATGGGCTGGAGACCTGAATAGACACTTCTTCCAAGAAGACATGCAAATGGCCAATGGACATGTAAAAAGATGCTCAACTTCACTAGCTCCCAGGAAAATGCAATCAAAACCACAATGAAACACCACCTCGCACCTGTTAGAATGACTGTCATTAACAAGACAAGTAATAAAAACAAATGTTGGAGAGGCTGTAGAGAAAAAGGAACTGTCATACACTGCTGGTGGGACTGTAAATTGGTACAGCCATTATGGAAAACAGTATGGAGAGTCCTCAAATAATTAAGATAGACTTACCTTATGACCTAGCAATCTCTCTTCCAAATATTTACTAGGAAAAAGTTTGAAAACACTTATTTATAAAGCTATATGTACCCCTATGTTCATTGCAGCATTATTCACGGTAGCCAAGACATGGAAACAACTGAAGTGTGGTTCGATAGATGATTGGATAGAGAAGATATGGTACCTGTATACAATAGAATATTACTCAGCCATAAGAAGAGATGAAATACTGCCATTTGCGGCAACATGGATGGATCTTGAGATTATCATGTTAAGTGAAATAAGTCAGAAAAATCAAGAACCATAGGATTTCACTCATATGTGGGCTATAAAAGTAGAAGCAACAAATGAGCATACAAGACAAGTAAACAAAAACTCATAGACACAGACAACATCATGGGGTTACCAGAGGGAAAAGGGAGTGGCAGGGAGATTGACAAGGGTTGAGGGTCAAATATATCGAGATAGAAGGAGATTTCATTTTGGGCGGTAAACACACAATGCAAAATACAGATAATGTACTATAAAATCATACTCTTGAAACTTATATAATTTTATTAACCAGTCACCCAGATAAATTTAATAAAATTTTTAAAAAGAGAGATAGAAAAATCACACACACAAAAGATAAATTGAAAAAAATTGATTAAAAAAATTTTAAAACTCTGAAGGCATACAAGTATATAAAAACATTTCTTGAAAATAAGAACAAAAACAAATGATCTTAATTGTTTTAGTTCTCTATTGTTGCTGTAACAAATAACCACAAGCAGTGACTT
>NW_011895373.1:0-356 GCF_000151845.1 Pteropus vampyrus | reverse complement strand
AAACATTTCTTGAAAATAAGAACAAAAACAAATGATCTTAATTGTTTTAGTTCTCTATTGTTGCTGTAACAAATAACCACAAGCAGTGACTTAACACAATTTAATTTCTTACAGTTTTGGAGGTCAAAAATTTTACAATTAAGGTATTGGCAGGCTGCATTCCTCCTGGAGGCTCTAGGGGAGAATCTGTTCCGTTGTCGGCTTCTTGGGCCATCTGACTACTTAGTGTATGACCCTTTCCTCATATTCAAGGCCTGCAAAATAGCAACTTTAAATCTCTCTGTCTCTCTTTTCCTCCCTCCATCTCTGTCTCTGTTCATCACCTCATCTCCTTGGATGCTTTCTCTTCTCCCTGT
>NW_011895372.1:1404-2351 GCF_000151845.1 Pteropus vampyrus | reverse complement strand
GGCAAAGTTGCTGAATGTGAATTTGTTTTCTGTAGCCCGTTATTCACTAAGGTGTCCTGATAATGGTTATTGCACACCTTTTATTTTTATGTGTCCACTATCACCAAGGCAGCAAGACCACCTCCCAAAACTAATCCTAGAAGACTAAGTTGATCTAACAAGGTATTACTAAATTGTTTGTGTATTTTAGGGAACAGAAGCAACTACTTGATAGGTTTCTACTAAATTTTCCTCTGCTCTAGGTTAAAAGTACAGACAAAGTGACTCTAAGATAAAAGGTGAATTTTTTAAACATCTCAGTTGGGCTTTTCTTTAAAAATCAGGTTATGTAATATCACTATTAAGGCAGTGTTGCCAAACTGTATTTGCACTAATTGCTTTTGACACAGTGTCTAGAGTGCTAGGATAGAACTCCCTCTAATGTTGACTTTGATTCTGTAGTGCTAGGTTTTCAAGATCCTGTGTTTCGGCCCATTTACAACAGATGCTTCAGAACATCACCCTTCCTTGCTCCCTTCCAAAGCAATTCTGCATTTGTCACCAGCCATTGAGACTCCCAAGGAAAAGCTATGATACAGCACCATGAGTATCATTTTTAAAACACTTCTGTTGTCCTGGGTAGCATGTCAAGTGCTTTGGTGAGACAATCATTTATTCCTCCCAGCAGCTCTATGATGCCTATGGCAGCCTGAATAAGGCAGGAAACAGGTAGCACTCAAAGAGTTTAACTGAAAGGAGTTCAATGAAGAGACATTTATAGGTGCCAGGGCAGGGCTAGGGGACAAACATGGGATGGCGGAGTGCCCAGGAAATAGCAGTCATGGGCAGCCTTTACCACCCGAGGCTTGAAGGAAGAAGGGAGAAAATAATTTGGTGAGAGCTGAAGTAATGGAAGTGGGGGCTTTTTGGAAATCACAGATACATGCAAAGCCTGGGCCTGAAGGGAG
>NW_011895372.1:0-309 GCF_000151845.1 Pteropus vampyrus | reverse complement strand
GAAGGAAGAAGGGAGAAAATAATTTGGTGAGAGCTGAAGTAATGGAAGTGGGGGCTTTTTGGAAATCACAGATACATGCAAAGCCTGGGCCTGAAAGGAGTTCAATGAAGAGACATTTATAGGTGCTAGGGCAGGGCTAGGGGACAAACATGGGATGGCGGAGTGCCCAGGAAATAGCAGTCATGGGCAGCCTTTACCACCCGAGGCTTGAAGAAAGAAGGGAGAAAATAATTTGGTGAGAGCTGAAGTAATGGAAGTGGGGGCTTTTTGGAAATCACAGATACATGCAAAGCCTGGGCCTGAAGGGAG
>NW_011895371.1:2219-5026 GCF_000151845.1 Pteropus vampyrus | reverse complement strand
GTGGCAGGGGCGGATGGGGGTCTTTGTTTCTCAAAGGGCACGTCGAAACCCTGAGTCAGGACGCAGAGGGAAATCATAAGTGGGTGTTTTAGTTAATTTGGCTTTTTTCCGTGCATCCTCTGTGGAAGGTTCTGCCTACCACCGGTTCTGGCTTTCTCGCCTTTGTTCTTTTCAGGAGACCCGGGGTCTGCCACATCCCAGGGTCCAGATGCGTGGGGATGAGCTCGGCGCCATTTAATATTCTGGCGCATCGACTCAACGTGGGAAGCCTCCACCCAGTTCCCAGATTGTGTCGAGCACGTTCCCAGGGCCAGTGAACAAGGCAGAAAATGTCACTTTCTGGTGGCAAACAGCAATGAAAGCTTAAAAACTGTTCTGAAAAATTCTATTTAGACTCTACCAACATCTCCCCCGTTTGTGGACTTCTGGAATTCAAGGCAGAAATAGATCAGAAAGTTAGGACCCCTCTGCCTCCTTTTGAGGGGAGCCCAGGTTCCCCTTCTTTGCCCCTCCCGCCAGCCACCCCACTCTACACCAGGCCAAGCGGAGGGCAGAGAGTTACTGCATGGAGAAGACTGCCCACACTGAGCTTGGCGCCCCCAGGTGGGCGGAGCCGGACAGATGACCGTGGCACAAGACAGAATGGCGGTGGGGGCGCTGCTGCCCCAGGGCGCTGAGCCAACCGCGCCCCCACTCTGCCAAGTCCTGCTGGACACATGACCCCTTCCGATCCTGCCACAGCCCTGAGGGCAGGTGCTTCTGTTCCCACTTCCTCAGTGAAAGGAACCGGGACCCAGAGTCATTAAATCCTTGCCAAGGTCATGTCCTTGTCGGCGGCAGAGCCAGGGTTGTGACCCAGCATCCCCCTTGGGTAGGCCACCAGCCCAGGACCCACAGTTATTCCAGGGACAGTTCTTCGGGAAAAGAATGCTTAGGATTCCCGTTTTGATTACTGAAGCATCAGCCATTGTTCCTCAGAATATGTGGCCATTCTGGGGTGCAGGGAGGGCTGTCCTCAGCGTCATGCCTCAGGGTGGGTCTGCACCGGGGAACCAGCGCCACCATTGCCCTGAGTCACGTGGCACCAGCAGCAGGCTCGCCGGTCCCCTCCCAACACCAGCCTCCTGAGATCATGGGCACAGAGCTCACTTCGACCGTAAGGGAGCTGCCCCAGCCAGCACCCAAGACGGGAATGGGAACGAGTAACGTGGGAGGTCCGTGTCCTTACGTTTTGCGTACAGCCATTTCTTAAGATTTTGAACTGCCTTCGCACACATGTGACGCGTGTGCAAAATGACTTTTACCACAGCTATGTCCCTAAAACATCCCTGAGTTCACCGCCTTGGCCAGAAGTCGTTCTGCCAGACCCGGCCGAGGAGACCAGACACCACGCAGGTAAGCGGCGGAGCGAAAGGGCAGCAGCACCCGCCCCCACGGGCCGTCACCCGCCCCCACGGGCCGTCACCCGGCCGCAGAACGCGGGCTTCGCGTGCCTCGGTGTGAACGCTCACGCTCGCTTTTGCCACTTCGCACCAGAGTCGAAAGCCCTCGTGCATTTGGCTGATGCCCCTCGACCACCTGCCGTGTTCGAGCAGGTGATGCAGGCTAGGGAAGGGGCGCTCGGGCCACCTGATTCGGGGAGAGACTTCTCCCCAGGTGGAAGAGCAGAATGCAGTGTGCGTGACAACCAGCGGAGAAGCCGTCGGCCTGCAGTCGCCATGGACACTGTCACCATGAGGGCTTGCAGGGTCCTGAGTTTCCCCAAAAAGCTGGAGACCCAGACCAATGCCTGGGGTTATCTGGGTTTAAGGGGACGTGCGAGACACATGGGCCGCAGGCTTCCGCCTGGACTGGGTGTGTCCTCCCTGTCCCCAGCCCCAGTGACACTGTCCAGACAAAAATAGTCCAGAAGGAGGGGGTCGCGACGTGAGGGGGCATGCAGGGGGCCTAGGCCCACGGGGTGTCGTTCCGGGTTCCCCTGTGTGCAGAACGGCCCCCGCTTCTCAGGGCTGGCCCGCTGCCCAGCAAGGGACGTGTGGCCGCCTGACCGCCCCGTGCCCCGTCTGGCCTCTCCGCCCCACAGAGGTCGTGCAGAAGGTGAACGAGCTGATCGCCACGGGCCAGCACGGCCGGCTCTTTGCTGTGGTGCACTTTGCCAGCCACCAGTGGAAGGTGACCGCCGAAGACCTGATTTTAATCGAAAATGCATTAGACGTCGCATGTGGAGAGAGGATTCGGTTGGAGAAGGTGAGGCTGTTTCTTTGTGTGTCCGGGGACTCAGTCACCAACCGTGTGGTCCCCGATCCCCGGGTCGTCACTGGGGAGGTTTCCTCACGTCGGAGGTGACCACGCAGGGGCCGGGGGGCGGGAGAGTGAGTGGCACAGCGGGCCGGCCGCCTCGAGGACAGCCCCCGACTCAGTAGGGTCACTGCGCACAGGGACAGTCCCCACGGTTCTCTGAGGAGAGGTGCACGTGTCCATCGGTCACCTCACATCTCACCGATTCCTACAGAAAAATATTCGGCCGCAGAGATAATAAAAGCCCCAGCCGAGGATGTAAAGAGTGTTTTGAGTCCATGTTTATGCGGGAAAAGTTGAGTTTCAGCCGGAACGCGGCTCTGACGTCAGACTTGCCGGCCGTTGCTACGTGTAAGCGGTGAGGGCAGGTCCAGGGACACTGTCCTGCCCACAGTCATCTCTCTGACCGCCACACACGGCTTGCCCTGTCTGCTTAGAGGCACGTCTGCCCTTTGGTTGCACTGTTTGTTGTCTTCGAGGTGTCCATCTGTTTTTCTGGGATACATGAT
>NW_011895371.1:0-2169 GCF_000151845.1 Pteropus vampyrus | reverse complement strand
CACGCTCGCTTTTGCCACTTCGCACCAGAGTCGAAAGCCCTCGTGCATTTGGCTGATGCCCCTCGACCACCTGCCGTGTTCGAGCAGGTGATGCAGGCTAGGGAAGGGGCGCTCGGGCCACCTGATTCGGGGAGAGACTTCTCCCCAGGTGGAAGAGCAGAATGCAGTGTGTGTGACAACCAGCGGAGAAGCCGTCGGCCTGCAGTCGCCATGGACACTGTCACCATCAGGGCTTGCAGGGTCCTGAGTTTCCCCAAAAAGCTGGAGACCCAGACCAATGCCTGGGGTTATCTGGGTTTAAGGGGACGTGCGAGACACATGGGCCGCAGGCTTCCGCCTGGACTGGGTGTGTCCTCCCTGTCCCCAGCCCCAGTGACACTGTCCAGACAAAAATAGTCCAGAAGGAGGGGGTCGCGACGTGAGGGGGCATGCAGGGGGCCTAGGCCCACGGGGTGTCGTTCTGGGTTCCCCTGTGTGCAGAACGGCCCCCGCTTCTCAAGGCTGGCCCGCTGCCCAGCGAGGGACGTGTGGCCGCCTGACCGCCCCGTGCCCCGTCTGGCCTCTCCGCCCCACAGAGGTCGTGCAGAAGGTGAACGAGCTGATCGCCACGGGCCAGCACGGCCGGCTCTTTGCTGTGGTGCACTTTGCCAGCCACCAGTGGAAGGTGACCGCCGAAGACCTGATTTTAATCGAAAATGCATTAGACGTCGCATGTGGAGAGAGGATTCGGTTGGAGAAGGTGAGGCTGTTTCTTTGTGTGTCCGGGGACTCAGTCACCAACCGTGTGGTCCCCGATCCCCGGGTCGTCACTGGGGTGGTTTCCTCACGTCGGAGGTGACCACGCAGGGGCCGGGGGGCGGGAGAGTGAGTGGCACAGCGGGCCGGCCGCCTCGAGGACAGCCCCCGACTCAGTAGGGTCACTGCGCACAGGGACAGTCCCCACGGTTCTCTGAGGAGAGGTGCACGTGTCCATCGGTCACCTCACATCTCACCGATTCCTACAGAAAAATATTCGGCCGCAGAGATAATAAAAGCCCCAGCCGAGGATGTAAAGAGTGTTTTGAGTCCATGTTTATGCGGGAAAAGTTGAGTTTCAGCCGGAACGCGGCTCTGACGTCAGACTTGCCGGCCGTTGCTACGTGTAAGCGGTGAGGGCAGGTCCAGGGACACTGTCCTGCCCACAGTCATCTCTCTGACCGCCACACACGGCTTGCCCTGTCTGCTTAGAGGCACGTCTGCCCTTTGGTTGCACTGTTTGTTGTCTTCGAGGTGTCCATCTGTTTTTCTGGGATACATGATGTAGCGTGACGCATGTGATTTTATAAGTTAAAACTCCTCCTCTGTGTGGAGTTTTTGCGTGTTAGCGCTGTTCCTGAAACGGTCCTCTCCCAGCCTGCGGTCTGAACACAACTGTGTACTTGGCTCAGAGCGGGGCTGGTTAGCCATGTAGGACGTCAGCCTCCAGCGGGTCTCCTCATGATGACGTCAGGGGCTCTGTCATGAGCTCGTGAACAAGAGCACATTCACTTCTGAACATCCAGAATAAACGAGGGACCTCAGGAGTGTGTGTGCAGGAGTGTGGGTGCATGTGTATGTGAAGATTTCCTAAAAGACATTGTTTTAAAATTTTTCTCAGTGACAAACAGTACAGGAAGCCCCGTCTAATGCAGATTGTTTTTCGTGACTCAGGAAGTCCAGGAGCAGAGAACATCTCACGCTGAAAGTAACTCTTAAACAGTCCATTTATTGCTTGTCATCACCTAATGCACGTGGTCCCCTGGCGTTACAAACGTGCTTTGTCCCTAGGCCTGTAAGTTTAGTATGATTGGCTTTTTTTCTTGCCAACAAAATTCAAGGCACTCTTCTAACATCTAAAAAACTCCGTCGCACTTGGTATGCAAAGGCGTCTTCATCTGTGGCCACACTGAGTGCCACAGTTTCTGCCAGACCGAAAACGGTGGCCCGGCGGTAGGGAACGTTGCGGTCATCACATAGACCTGACCTCTCGCCATCGTAGCCGTCCGTGACCCGCTTCAAAAGACACCGTGGTCTGATGGGTGCATTTTCCCCCATGTACGTTACACTTCAAGAGGAAGTTTCTTTTTATAATGAAAAGCCACTGTTTTCATCGGAGGTCAACACGCCTACGTTGACGTGTGACCAGCACAC
>NW_011895370.1:1620-5617 GCF_000151845.1 Pteropus vampyrus | reverse complement strand
AGCAAAACTAAGCATTCGTTTTTGGAGGTTTAGTCCTTTTTCTGAGATTTTTTTTTAGACACAAAGCTAAAATCACTCGCCGAAGCCTGAATACTGCTGGGCCCGCCATGACGCCCTCCTCCCCCGCGTGACCACAGGTCGGCTCCATTGCGTTGCCGAAAGAGAAAATGTCGCAGAAAATACACAGCCACACCCATGAAGTTTTGCTCAGGGAGACGAGCTGACTCATGGACTCAGGAGAGAGACGCTGACTTTCTGAAAAGGTTCCAGTTCAAACCGGTCGCGCTCCCATTCCCTGGAGGCAGCCACAGGTGCACTGTCCCCGAGGGGCGTCATGTGGGCAGAGCCTCGCGAGGTCCCCTGGCCTGGCACCCTGCCTGGCTACTTTTCAACACAGGGCCCGGCGCCCTGCTCTGCCTCAATGCGAAGGTCGGGAGCAGACGTTGACTTCATTTACCTCTTGTTGCAACGAAAGGTGGTCTGCGCCGACACGCGTGGGAGTTTGAGAAAGGGGTTCGCCCGGTTTTACCATAAAAGTGATTTCTGCGTAATGAGGTCCACGGGAAGTCGTTTTCATGCCCTCGATCTAGCTGACCCTTTCACGTGAAGACGGCAGGGAAGGACATCGTGAGTGGTATTTGTTTCTGCCGTGTCGCAATCAGCTTCACCCGAACGTTTGCCGGCGAGTCCTGCGGCCGCCTCGCCTGGTACCGATGTCAGGCTAGAACGCGGTTCTTCTCGGTTTAGAATCCCGTCTGTTCACAAAGGTAAATCGTATTCTTTTCCTGGAGTTTTGCCCGGGGGAGGGGCGAAGTCTGATCACCTTGTACCCTCCTCCTGATGCCACTGGCGTGGGGCCTCTGCCCGCTGCCAGGCCCCGGGCTCGGCTCGGCCTGTGATACTCACACGGTGGGCCACTGGTCTGACAGGACGCAGCCTCTAACGCGTGGTGTTGGCGGTGGAGTGAGGTCCTCGACCTTAGTGGAATTCGGCCCCTCGCTTCGCAGAGAATGCTTTTCTAGAAACACCTGGAGAGCTCAGGTGCAGACCTTGAGGTTGGCCTGAGGAAGAGATCCTTTCGCTGGGAGCAAGAATTGCAACAAAACACTGTGAAGCGTCTCGTCGCAATTGCGATCATCTCGTGAACACTTGCGAGGAGCCGGCTGCGTGCCGTGCTGTTCACACGCCACAAATCCACTCCTTCCCACGTCACCACGGCTGCGCCAACATGTGAATGCGCCCGCTCCACGGGGAAAACAGCGTGCTTGGCGAGGGGGCGTCGCAGAGGCCGCGCGGGTGCGCGTGGCCCGACTCCTCGTCCGCGGGTCTCCCGATGCCACCTCCTGCTCCCTGCTGTTTCGCTTTGAGCTTTGATTCACGTGTTGGTGTCCTTTCTGTGTTCGATATTTATTCTTAGAGTCTGTTTTTGTCCCCAGTGAACAGTGACCAGAAGCAGAGCTCCAGAGAGGGCGGAGAGTGGCCGATGGTTTGCAGGTGGCTGGGGAAGAGGTTCGCCTGATTCTGCCAGGAGCCGTGGCCCACACGCCCGCCGTTCCCGAGGCGGCCGGGCTCAGGCGAAGTTCCGTTGTCACGGGCCTTCTGTGACGTCCCTCGGACATCGTTCTGCTTTTCCCGAGACCCGACGGCAAGGGAAGCTCGAGGTGCTGTGTTTGAGGGAGGGGACAGGAAGAGCCAGACGCCCGGAACCGTCACGTGACGCTCGCGAAGGATCCGGGGGCGGCGGTGGACAGACGCGCTGTCTGACACGAGCTCTGTCCCCGGTCCCGGCAGCCCCGCGAGGGTGACAGCAGCACGTGATGCCACTGCCAGGTGGCTCTCCTGTCCCTCGATACTGCACTTTGCTGAGGAGGCCGAGCTGATACGTAACAAAAATCAAGCAAAATGATCGTTGTTGATCATTCTGTAACCTGGCAAAATGGGGGAATGGCAAAAAGTAATATTCTCAGATAAAGATAAAGGAAACACGCCATGTTTATGTACAGTCTGCGGTGAGTCCGTTTGGTAGTTTTGCCTGTTTGCTAATGTTTCTCTTCTACTAAGTCAGAAAACATCCTGCATCCCTACAACACTTATAAATCAAGTAAAAAAATCCAAAGCAATCATGAAAACATTAAAAAGGACAGATTACAACATTTTGTTGAAAACAGCATGATGCGTTATTTCACCCAGCATCTGGTGAGCGTAACGTGAGGAGTGGCTACCCCCGCCGTGGGCTGACCGCTTCGTTCTCTGTGCCGTCCTGGACATCACAGGGACAGACGGACATCCCTGTCCATCACTGCCTCGGTGTCCCTGTGGCTTCTAAATGTCACACACAGACACTTTCCTGACCTCGAATTTCTAAAGGTTGCCAGTTAACCGCACTGGGGAGGAGTTGCGCGTGAGTGTGTGTTGCTGTGTTCCACGGAGTGTCACCGCACACGTGACGACAGTGCACCTTCGTCACCTGTTCACTTGTCCACCCTGAACGCATTTAGCTCATAAAAAATACAGACTTCTACACCAGCTCTATAAATTGTGCAGGAGCAACAAGCCATTCCGAGCACCTGACTTCCAGCTTTTAAAATAAAATTTATACTCAGGGCCGGCGGGCTGGAATGGCTGCAGTTGATGCATTTCTGGTCTGACGTTGAACCAATCCAGGTGTATAGTGACCTATTGAGCAACTGTCTTGAGTCAGACTCAAAATATTTCCTGGGGCAAAAACGTGCTAAGAAAAAGCAGCCGTTCACTTGACAGTCAGCCCACTGGCTCCGAGTCAGAGCCGTGACGATGACAGGGGAGCCGTGGCAGGCGCCCGGGGTCCACGCACCCACACCCTTCCCCAGCACCCCCGTGCCTACCCACCCACAAACTGCCTGGCCTGCAGCCGTCTGTTTAGTCTGTTCCGTTTATTGTGAGCGACAGGAAAATGAGGCGTCTCCTTCGTCCTGCTGTCTGGCCGTGATGGGTGGTCGGTAACTTCGGGAACAGGAATTCACCGCGGATCACACCGCAGACGTGAAGCTCCACGTGCCCCCAGCGAGCGGGCTCGGCCGCCGGGCGGCTCGGCCTCCATTCTGTCTACCTTCCTCCAGGAGGGTTCCGGTCTCCATGGGAGCGTTTTCTGTGCCGACCCAGGGGAAGCTGAGGCCCAACACTGCTCTGCGCGTCAAGGGCCACAGCTTAGAAAGTCCCTTCGCAGACCAGCACGACCCAAGACGCGAGTGCGGCTCTGCCTTGCACTTGGCGGGTGACCGAGCCCCGTGTCTGGGCGGGCGGCCGTGAAGATCGTTGCTCACGACACTACCCTAGAGCTCAGCCTGTCTGTTAGCAAACGCCAAGAAGGCGCGTCAAGTCCACGCGGCTCGGGCCGTAAATGCGGAGGGGCACGTGGACCCCTCCAGCTGCGTGCCGGCGGGGCACAGTGAGGGAGTCGCGCTGGGGACCGCCGGCCGCGTGTGGGGGACGCCGTGGGTGGCTCGGGCGGGGCTCTCCCACGGCAGGCGTGACACGGGGACCGGCGTGCCTGGCCGGTGATGCCAGGACGCTGCGTGGAGGATGGAGGATGGGCGGGGAGGAGCCAGCGGGGTCCAGGGGAGCAGTGGGGAGCAGGGCGCGGTGCGGGCATCTGCGTCGCACTCCCACGGGACCCCGAGGGGCGCGGTGGACCCCGTCGTGACCGCGAGCATCAGTGGCCTTCGCCTTGTGTCACCCGGTTCTGAGGCCGGCCTCGTGGGGCGGGCCGCCGGGCTCCACGTCACCACTGAGCGGAACTCAGAGACCCGGTGGCTCGCGGCCCGCAGGGTAATGACTGACGGGGCCAAGACGCAAACCCGCCGCCTCCCAGCGCACAGCGTCGAATCCGCAGGCGTTCGGTGGAGGGGACGCCGGAACCTTCGCCGACGCTCGACCATGTTAAAAACATCGCATCGCTAACCTAAAGCCAGACGCGGAAGGGCCGTCGTACCCCATTATCACAGCACAGGGCGCCACC